>NW_007233008.1:0-93015 GCF_000164805.1 Carlito syrichta
TAATTTTGGTATGTATGACATCTGTAAAAGATCACTGTACTCACTTCCCTTTCCTTTAAGCTTATTAGTACATGATGGGTTATTTGGCTCTTTGGTCTTGCTTTCTTTATCTCTGTATTTTCTTTTTAAAAGAGAAGACAGACCAGGCATGGTGGCTCACGCCTGCAATTTGGAGAAGCCCAGGTAGGAGGCTTGCTTGAGCCAGGAGTTCAAGACCAACTTGAGCAAGATAGTAAGAGCTTCTCTCTACAAAAGAAATCAAACAAAAAGCTGGGTGTGGTGGTGCACGCTTGTAATCCCAGGTACTCAGAAGCCTGAGGCAGAAGATCACCTGAGCTCAGGAGGTCAAGGCTGTGGTGAGCTGTGATCATGCCACTACCCTACAGTCTAAACAACACAGTGAGACTCTGACTCAAAAAAATTTTAAAAAGAGGGGGCTGGGGACGAGAAAGCATATGAACAAATAAAAATTAACAGATTCAATTTTTCCATAGGTCTATGCTGAGAATTATCTAAAATAAAATGAAACTGGTAGTCCAAAATTTGAAGAACTATGGTTATAAAATAAGATAATACACAATGACATGTTAGTAGATAATGTATGCTCAAACATCCTGGCTGTAAAAGGAATAATAGAAAAGTGTCAACATGTATAAATACAACTACCATCAGTAAGGAAATGTTTATTTAACAGTAAACATTGTTTCTGGGATATAAACATATGCAAAGTATTATTTCCTACTAGATATTTTGCTTATTTTAATAAATATCAATCAAATGCACAGAACTTTGGAGAGATGATTTGAGAAAAATGGAAGAAGTAATTTAAAAAGTAACTTGAAAACAGTATTCTAAAAATAACTTGCTTAGTTTATTACTGTCATGTTTATTTCCAAAAGCCAAAAAAAAAAAGAAATAGATTTCTGTTTATACAAAACTAAAATAAACATACACATAAAAATATCTACAGTCTTACTTAAATTCTGAAAGCAACAGCATGAGGACTAAGTAGAAAAAAACATACATGCATACATCATCATGCTAACAGTGACTTCATCTGGGTAGTAGGTTTAAAGGCGGGTTTTGTTTATAATATCAGTTTTCTGGTCCTTTCTCCTAACAGTGAAAATAATGAATTACTTTTTGGGATACTCACTATTCAAAAATATATGAATAAAAACAAAGGCACCTGACTTTTTTTCACTCTGGTACTTTTTTTTCAAAACGACCAGTAAAATATGACTTTTTTGTCACATGAATCATTTCCCATTCTTGCAGATCACTTTAACCTTTCAATGACAATCTGAAAGAAACAGATTCTTATTTGTTGTAAGTAAAATAGGAAATAACCTGAAACTGGGCGCTGATACTGGGAGGTTTTTTCTTCTTGTGCAAATGAAGAAGGGACTTGGTAATGCGATCCTGTAGAGTCAGTCTTGTCAGGTGTTTTAAAGAGTTTACTTCTAGCAAGTGCTGAAAAGGAAAAAGTAATTTGTTCATATAAATTAATCTAAAAATAAGAAAAAATTTTCAGTCTGTTTTTATCCTATCCTATGCATGTGGATCATTTTTCATCTTACATAACTAGTGATGAATATGGAAGACTGATATTCAACATTCATTCTATTCTCCTCTGCCTTTGTCTAGAAGCTAGAAAGCTAAAAAAGAAATTACATTTCCAAAACTCTTGCATCTAGAGTTGTGGATGTAATTTAAGTTCACCAATGAAATGCCTACATGTGAAACTAGGAAAGTATAACTGAGGCAGAGGCTCTGGCTACTAGTTCTGTTTCTGCTAGCAAAAATGCAAATAAAGGTGTTTTACAGACATTTTCTCCATTGTCCCAGCATCCAGGCTGTGTGAATGTTCGGAGGCAGAGTGCAGAACATGTTGTCACCACAACTCTATAAAATGCAGCTTAGCTGAATTACAACACAGGCGGTATCTGCCTGGACACAGAGCTACACAGATAGTTTCCTGACCTCCTATTTTTCTGATTACAGCTGGGTTCAGTTCTACAATGTTATTTTAATATTTGGAAACTCTAAGACTTCTAATGATTTTATAAGTACCCAAGTTTTTGAATTAAGTCCCTTTCTACTTAAAAAATATCTACAGTAATTACTGTTATCTCCAACTGAATCCTGACTCATAGAGATAATAAATTAACTAACATGTCAGGTAATACCAAAGTGATAGGTATGCTGGGAACAGACACACAGAAGAAAACAGCACAGTCCCTATCAACCCTCATCCTGATTTACACTCTATAACAAAGAAAGAAAATAAAAAACAATTAAAGTATACACAATAAGGATAGTAAAAAAAAAAAAAACCTGGGAGCTTTTTCCCCAATCATTCTTTTCTAAACCACACTATATTTATGGTAGTGAGTTTGTAAATAGAAAGAATATATCCACATAAATGTAAACTAATGTTATTTAAACGAGTAATAAAAGTCTTATTGTATGAGAAGTATAAGATTACATTAAAAACATGACAGATTTAAAAATCTAGAAATATTAATTGTGACAATATAAACATTATAAAATAAAATCTTCCAAGTGGCAAAAAGTCAACTCAAACAATTCAAATTAAGAAAAAATTGTTTCCAACAAATAAAAAAGGCTTATTATTTGTACTTAAAAATAATGTTTAAAAATTCTTAAAAAGATAAATACCACAATGACCTGAATAGGCAATTCTCAAGGCAAAAATGGCAAATAACAAAATCACAATCATTCAATGTCACTTGTATTTAAGAAAACATATAATTTATTTTAGAAGACATTTTCTGCATATCAGATTGGCAAACTCAATGAAGGCTGACAAAAGAAGAAATAAGCATACACTGACTATGTTCTCACAAATATAAGTTAGTATAATCTTCCTGAAAAGTCATATCACTTCTAGGTATTTATTCTTAGATTATCAAACAAAACCTCAGTGATTATGACAATGTACTTAAAAAAGTTAAATATTATGAACAGAGATACATAATTAAATGGAATTATTTAAATAAAGTATGCTTCATTCACACCACAGAATTCAGCTCATAAAGATTCTGTAAACCTTATTTCTGACATGGGAAAATATCTACAAACACTATTGACTCCCTCCCCCCCAAAAAAAATTCATGTAAAACAAGGACACACATGAAAAATGGTACTTGTGCTAGATTTTGGAGAGTTTTTGCTTTATTTTTATTAGCACTTTTGACTTCTCATGAAGTTCATTGTATATTCATAAAAAATAATTTTCATATTGGTAAAGATTCAAGTCAAAGAATAATAGGGAATTATAGGTTATCCTTAAGTAAAAACAAACTTAAAATGATTCCCTTCTTAACCCACCCCACTTAAGAAACTATTGAGAAAAAGACCTTGGAAACAAAGTTTGAGTTTAAATGCTTGTCACTGTGTGAAAAAAGCACCATATGAACCACGGAAATAAAATAACTATTAAAAAAATCATTTGCTGTCAAAGAGTTTATAATAAAAGTTTTTTTTGCTTTTTGTTTTTGAGTCGGAGTCTCACTCCGTCACCCAGCCTCAACCCGCTGGGCTCCGGCGATCCTTCTGCCTCAGTCTTCCAAGCAGCTGGAACTACAGGCGTGCACTACCATGCCCGGCTAATTTTTTGATTTATTGTAGAGATGAGGTCTCACCAAGTTGCCTAAGTGGGTCTCGAACCCTCAGGTTCAGGCAATCCACTCACCTCAGCCTCCCAAGGCGTGGGATTACAGGCTGAGCCACCGAGCCTGGCTAGTAAAAGTTTTTTAAAAAAATACATTCATTCCTGCCTCATGACTTTATTTTTTCATTTGCTCAGAACACTCTATAGCCAGACCTTCACAAGGCTTAGTTTTACTTGACACTAAATTTGTAGCTTAAATGTCACTTTCTCTGAAATTTCTTGTTAAATACTGAAAAAAATAGCTCACTTCTATATAAATTACATGTTATTAAATGTTCCTCATTGCACATGATATCATCTAAATTATCTTTCCATTTATCTGCCAATTTTGTATATTGTCTTTTTCTTCTGTAAAAGATAACTTTCAAGTTAACAAGGATTCTTACTGTACTACTCATCTGAGTAATACCAATTTCTCGAAGTGTCTGGTACAAAGTAGGTATTCAATAAACATCAATTTAAAATGAATAAATAAATGGTTAGCAACTAATGAATTTTGTGCAATACTCTCCTCAGCTACTGGACACCAGACCTCTGCCCATATACCTCACCATGACATGGTCGATCTGCAAATATCCACAGTGATTACTAAAGATCAGGCTCAGTTGTAAGTGCTAGGAATACATTGCATTCAAGTACACGCTATTAGAACATTAAAAGATAAATGATAATTCAAGAGTTACTAAGGTTTATGAAAAAGATAAAGTAGGACTATAGACCGTGAGGAAAAGGGGTATACAGGCATTTCCTTTCTTAGGGTTCTGTTCATAGTCTATTTTATTCCTTTCTTAGGAATAAACGGATGAGTTTATTAAGTTTAATCAATCAGTTCATCCTTTTTTTTTGAGTCAGTCTTACTCTGTCACTCATGGCTACTGCAGCCTTGACCTGCTGGGGTCAGGTGATCCATCCACTTCAGCCTTCCAGGTAGCTGGAACTACAGGTGCATGCCACCATGCCTGGCTAATTTTTTTTTTTTTTTTTGGTTTGATTTATTATACAGATGAGGTCTTGCCAAGTTGCTCAGGTAGATCTCAAACCCCAGGGCATAGGTAATCCTCTCATTTCCACCTCCCAAAGTGTGAGATTATAGATATGAGCCACCACGCCTGGCCAGTTCATTCTTTTTTCAACAACTATGCATGGCCTGCTGTGCAAGATGCTGTAGACATAAAGATTAATAAGATATTCATGGCCAGGCTCGGTGGCTCAGCCTGCAATCCCATGCCTTTGGGAGGCTCAGGTGAGTGGATTGCCTGAGCCCGCGGGTTTGAGACCCACCTGGGCAACTTGGCGAGACCTCATTCTACAATAAATCAAAAATTAGCTGGGCATGGTAGCGCGTGCCTATAGTTCCAGTTACTTGGAAGGCTGAGGCAGAAGGATCGCTGGAACCCAGCAGTTCGAGGCTGCGGTGGCCAGGAGCGGCCACTGCACTCCAGTCTGGGTGACAGAGTGAGACTCCAACTCAAAAAAAAAAAAAAAAAAAAGATATTCATTAATATAGTTTGTATATTTGTGTCCCCCAAAATTCACAAGTGGAAATCTAAACCCCACACTGTGATAGTATCAAGGACTGGGAAGTAGGTTATGAGGGCTTCGCCTTCATGAACTAGACTAGTACTCATAAAAGAGGCCTACAAGAGCTTGCTCACTCCTTTCCACATGTGAAAACACATCGAAGGTACCATCCATGAGGAATGGGCCATCATTAGACATCAAATCTGATGAAAACTTGATTTTGGACTTCCCATCCTCTAGCAAGATGAGCAATAAATTTCTGTCTTTTATAAATTAACAAGTCTAAAATACTTTGACATAGTAGCCCGAACAAACTAATGTATTTCTCATGTTGCTAAGAAGGACCAAAATGGGTAATAGAATTAACTTGAAGATTAGAGTCTAAGCAACTATAAAAATTTACTAGAGGAGTTACACACACTAAAATAACTTTGGGAGACAAGCAAGATATCAAAGTAAAAATATACAGCAGGGCAATGCAACTGTCACTACAAGAATGTAATTAAAAAAATAAGTCATTTCAGAAAAGCATATTTAATAGAAGTGACAGTTTCAAGTTAAAAGGGAATAAATTCTAAGAGAAAAAGGGGAACGGAGCTATCACCTCATAGATGATGAGCCCATGAAAGCAGCCTCCTCATTTCAAGTGGAAGCTTGCCTGAAGCAACATAAGGTTAACCTGTTATCCAAAAGGAAACAGCTGTGTGTTACCTCAGAGATTGTACATGAATAAAGTAAGTGCTGACTATGGCTCATGCGGTGGGTTTTGACACAAAGGCTCCCTGTAATGACAAGGATCCTGGACAATTCTGATTACTCTGGAAAACCCAACACAGATGCCATCCCTCCTGCCAACTCCCCCTCTAGCATTCCACCCTCCCTACCTCATCCCTACCTCTTAAATAGATCTTAGTCTGGGACTAAATTAGTGAGTTGAGAATGTTTGGCCTTCCACTGTATACCCAAAAAATGCTTCAGGATCTTACCTAGCATGTGCAAACATTAGATATTTTGAATAAAAAATTATGCGTTAAAGGCAGGAAGACGTTTAAAAGATATATATTCGATGAAGTAAAAGGATCAGTAAGGTAATATGAATCTAAATTCCTTTTCCTCAATGATCTTTTTTCCAACAGTTTTATTGACACTGTATACAGTATAAATAAACTGTATACAGTATAAATTTTGACATATTTATGCAGCTGTGAAGCTATCACCACAATCAAGATCATGAACATGTCCATCACCTCTAATGTTTTCCTTGTTCCTTGTGCCCTTCTGCAGTTCCTCACTCTTCTCTAAACATTGCATGCTGCTTCCTGACAATCTCTAATCTACTTAGGTCCCCGTGTATTTTTGTTTTGTTTCTTTATCTTTTTTCAAATGACAAATAACAACTGTATATATTTATGGGGTACAATGTGATATTGTGATACATGTATTCATTGAGTAATGATTAAATCAGGCTAAATAACAAATCCATCACCTCACATACTTATCATTTCTTTGTGATGAGATCATTTAAAATCCACTCATATAGCAATTTTAAAATCTGTAATACATTATCGTTAACCATACTCACCATGCTGTGCAAAAGACCACTCAAACTCATTCCTCCTGTCTAAATGAAACGCTTACCCTTTGATCAACACGGCTCCTTTCCTAGTCCACCCCTGTACCCCTAGCCTATGGAAACCACAACTCCACTAACACTAAGAGTTTGATTTTTTGTTGTTGTTGTTACAGTTGAAAAAACTTTTACTTAAAAACAAAATATGACATTTGCTTCATTTTAATTAGCTTCACTAAGTAGCCAGTTGTTAGGTCCAGGGAAACACATTTGGATAAATTATCAAGCATTATATAATTTATAATCACTTAATGTACTTATATCAGATAATTAATTGAGTGACTCCCGCCTTTCCAATTTCAGTGCCCTTTATTTCCTTCTCGTGTTTAATTGCTCTGGCTAGAATTCCCAGTATTATGTTGAATAAAGTGGTGAAAGTGGACATCTCTGTCTTATTCTAGGTAACAGAGAAAAAGCTTTGTTTTTCCACATTCAGTATGTTAGCTATGGATTTGTCATATATGACCCTTATTTTGTTGAGGTACATTTGTTCTGCATCTAATTTGCTGGGAGTTTTTATCATGATGCTATGTGAAATTTTATCAGTTGCTTTATCTGTATCTATTAAAATAATCATGATTTTTCTCCTTTATTCTGTCACTGTGCTGTACCATATTTATTGATTTGCACATGTTAAACCATGCTTGCATCCTGGGATGAATCATAATACATTTTCTTTTTAATGTACTATTGAATTTGGTTTCCTACTATTTTGTTGTGGAGTTTTGTATCTATGTTCATCAGGAATGCTAGCATGTAGTTTTCTTTCTTGTTGTGTCTTTGCCTAGTCTTAGTATACAGAGCTTTGTAAAATAAGTTTGGAAGAATTTCTTCCTCTCCAATTTTTGGAAATAGTTTGAAAAGGATTGACATTATTCTTCTATAAATATTTGGTAGAATTGAGCAATGAAAGCATCATGTATTGGACTCTTCTTTGGTGGGAAACATTTTATTACTGATTCAAGCTTGTTAGTCATTACTGGTCTCTTCAGATATTGTATTTCTTCATGGTTAAATTTTAATAGGTTGTATGCATCCAGGAATGTATTCATTTCTTCTAGGTTTTCCAAATTGTTGACTTATAGTTGTGAATAATAAGGTCTTAAGATCCTTTATATTTTTGTGGTATCAGTCATAATAACATTTTTGCATCTCTGATTTTATTTTAACCTTCACTATTTTTAAAATTTAGTCAAGCTAGAAGTGTGCTGATTTTGTTTACTTTTTAAAAAACAACTCTTCATTTCATTACTTTTATGCAGTTTTTAAGTCTCTATTTCATTTATATCTGCTCTGATCTTTATCCTTCCTTTTCTTCCACTAATTCTGAGTTTGGTTTGCTCTTGTTTTCCTAGTTCCTTGAGGAGCAATGCTAGGTGGTTTACTGGAGATCTTTCTAATTTATTGAGGTAGACATTTATTGCTATAAACTTCCATTTTACAACTGATTTTGCAGTATCCCACAGGTTTTGGTATGTTGTGTTTGCATTCTCACTTGTTTATAGAGAAATTTCTTAATTGTCTTTTTAATATGTTCTTTGGCCCATTCACAGTTCAGGAGTATGTTTAATTTTCATGTATTTGTATAGTTTCCAAAGGACCTCCAATTATTGATTTCTAATTGTAGTCACAAAAGATACCTGACACTTCAGTCTTTTTTAATTTGTTGAGATTGCTTTGTAGCCCAACACATGACCTATGTGTTGATTTAAAAAAACATATTCTGTAACTGGTGGGTGAATGTCTATTAGATTCATTTGATTTACAGTGTGTTTTAACTTTGATGTCTCTTTGTTGATTTTCTGTCTGGATGCTCTATCCATTGCTGAAAGCAGGGTTGTTGACATCCCCTACAATTATTGTATTGCTACCTAGCTCTCTTTTAGATCTAATAATATTTGCTTTATATATCTAAAGGTGCTCTACTATTAGGTGCATATATTTTTCATAAGTTGCTAGATTTTTTACAGTTTTTGACATGAAACCTATTTTAACTGATATAACTTTAGGTATTCCTGTTCTCTTCTGGTTTCTATTCATGTAAGTATCATTTCCCATTCCTTCATTTTCAGTTTTTGTGCATCTTTTTTTATTTTTTATTTTTGAGTTGGAGTCTCACTCTGTCGCCCAGACTGGAGTGCAGTGGCCGCTCCCGGCCACCGCAACCTCGACCTGCTGGGCTCCAGCGATCCTTCCGCCTCAGTCTTCCAAATAGCTGGAACTATAGGCGCACGCTACCACGTCTGGCTAATTTTTTAATTTATTGTAGAGATGCGGTTTTGCCAAGTTGCCCAGGCGAGTCTCAAACCCGCGGGCTCAGGCAATCCACTCACCTCAGCCTCCCAAAGCACGGGATTACAGGCTGAGCCACCGAGCCTGGCAGTTTTTGTGCATCTTTACAGTATAATGAGTTTCTTGAAGGCAGCATATAGTTGGATGTTATTTAATCATTCAATCAACCTATATTTTTTAAGTGGTGAATTTAACCCATTTGCATTCAAGGTCATTACTAATAGGTGAAGACTTACTCTTGTCATTTTGTTCATTGTTTAGTAGTTGTTTTACTTATCTTTCTGGTTTGCTGGTTTTCTAGTGTTAAACTTTTTTTATTTTCTATTTTTTACTTATATATCAGCTACCATTTTGTTACTTTGGGTTTCTATGAGGCTTACATTAAAAATCTTTTATTTATAATAGGCTATTTTAAGCTGTAACAACTTAACTTTGGTTGCATACAAATATCTAAGGACATGGCTGAGAGCAGCGGTTCACACCAGTAATCCCAGCAATCTGGGAGACTGACGTGGGAAGACTGTTTGAGCCAGGACTTCAAGACCAGCCTGGACAACATAGCAAGACCTTCTCTGTACAAATAAAGAATAAAGAAATTAGCCAGGTGTAGTAATGCCAACTTTGTTCTTTTTACCTAAGATTGTTTTGGCTATTTGGGATATTTTGCATATTCATGTGAGTTTCAGGACTGTTCTATTTATATGACAAATGACTATGAAATTTTATAGAGGTTGCATTGAATCTGCAAATCATTTTGGGTATTATGGAGATTTTAGCAACATTATTTTTTCCAATCCATGAACACAAGATATCACTCCATTTGTGTCACCTTCAATTTTTTTCATCAATATAATTTCTTTTTGCATACAGATCTTTAACTTCTTTGATCAAATTTACACAAAATATTTTATGTGTTTTTGATGCTATTGTAAACAGGATGGTTTCTTTAATATCTTTTTTGGCTAGTTCATTTTTAGTTTATAGAAACACTACAGATTTTTGTATGCTGATTTTTACTGAATTCAGGTATCAGTTCTAACAGCTTTATAATGAGGTCTTTAAAATTTTCTGCATAACATCATGCTGTTGGGGAACACACACAATGTCACCTCTACCTTTCTAGTATGGATGCCTTTTACCTCTTTTTAACATCTAATTCCTCTGGCTTGAACTTCGAGTAATATATTGAATAGAAGTGATGACAGTGGGCATCCTTGCATTGTTCATGATCTGAGAGGAAAAGCTTCCAACTCTTCACAAATGAGTATGATGTCAGCTGTGGGACTGTCCAATATGGCCTTTGTTATACTGAAGAACATCCTTTCTATACCAATTTGTAAGTCAGCATGACTTCACAGCATATCTTCTTACAGGCTATTGTGTTGCTTTTCTACTATTAAGTATATGTATACATACATAGATACATACATCACATGTATACATAATATGCATTAGAATCTACAAGATACCACAATAAACAAAAAAAACTACATTTAATTTTAAAGACATACAAAGACATAGGATTCCTATAAATGATCGAAATTATTTGTATATGCAACATATTCATGTTGGCTACGATATAAAGTTTAATGAGGAGTTTATCCATTTGAGAATGAAAGGAATAGTGCAAGTAGCTAGACCCACAAGTGGCACTCACATACTAAGAGAATAAAGTGACAATGAAGGAAAGAAAGGAAAGGAAAGAAAGGAAGACTAACATATGCAGATGTTTGATAACAAATGTGGTAGCTTTCTTTTTCTTTGCATAATCTTTCCATAATAAAAACATAATTACAAACTACTCAAATTAATGCTCTTTGTGGTTTAAAACATATTCAACACTTTCAGAAATCATAGTGCATTAAAGTTTCTTTAAATTTTCTTGTTTTTGGAACTAGAGAATCATGGGGGAATAAATAAACATTTCTCAGTTCTTTTAAAATTTTCATATTAAGGTCATTAACAAGGTTACAAATGACAAGATTCCTTCTTTGGGAAGGTATAAGATAAAGAAACGCAGAGACTTTTCATCCTTTGGTAAATTCAAAAGCAACTTTTGAAATGCTGTCTCTGCATAAGCAATACACACTGTGGTAGGTAAATCACAGTCTGCTGGCCAAATCCTGCCCACTGGTTTTATATGATTTGTATCGGTAAAAAAAAAGTTTAATGGCATGTGAAACATTATATTTAATTCAAATTTCAGTGTCCATAAACAAAGTTTTATTGGAATGCAGTCACACTCATTCAGTTACATATTGTCTATAGCTGCATTTGTACTACAATACCAGAGCCAAGTAGTCACAACAAACCATAGTCCAAAAAGATGATCTGTCTTTTTATAGAAAAATCTGGCTAATTTTTGTTAAAGATAATTAGGATTAGGTAAGCATAAATTCCTGCATGATTTGTTAGGACTACCAGAATTAAAGGACAACTGTTGGATGTGAGGGTGATCTGGCTGCGACATTTGTCACCCCATTGATCACCAGAGTTGATTCGGCTGATCTGGCTGGTTAGGTGGGTATCCCCTTTCTCTTTCACCACTCCATGTGCGTCCCTCCCAAAGCAGTGTGCTTGGTCGAAGAGGGCGACCATCCTCGCTAGAGGAGGACCATTCTTTGGTCAAGGGAACTTGAGTAGTTACACTTCCCTGCTAGAATCTCCAAACAAGTTCTAAAAGACAACTTTAGTAAAAATGGGAATCCTAAAAAGAGCTGACAGTTTTTTATTTCTCTAAAAGTACGGTCTATCAAAAAGCAGTAAAGAATAACCTCCATAATAGATAGATTCAAATAATTAAAAATTATTTAAAAATCAGGTCCAATTCAGAATTTGATCTTAACCTAGCTCAAGGAAAAATGAAAAGATCTTATGTAAAGAGGCAATACCTTAACAAAAATTCACATTTATACTGAGAAGCTATTAAAACGCTAGAAAATAGCATATATCACAAATAAATATCTACTATTCGGCTTAGTCACTTTATAATAGCTAGTGTTATCCCTCAAATGAATTCTACTAAGTGCACACAATTAACTACTACCTTGGTATTTCTTGTCTTTTATTCATAAAGATTGTTTACATGAGTAATAAAAAATGTATTAGTACACCAATTTCTTTTTTTTGAGTTGGAGTCTCACTCTGTCGCCCAGACTGGAGTGTAGTGGCCGCTCCCGGCCACCGCAGCCTCGACCTGCTGGGCTCCAGTACACCAATTTTAAAAAGAGTATTTTCTTTTTGAGTTGGAGTCTCACTCTGTCGCCCAGCCTGGAGTGCAGTGGTATGCTCCTGGCCACCACAGCCTCAACCTGCTGGGCTCCAGTGAATCTTCTGTCTCAGCCTTCCAAGTAGCCAGAACTACAGGTGCACGCTACCACACCTGGCTAACTTTTTTGATTTATTGTGGAGACGAGGTCTCGCCAAGTTGCCTGGGTGGCTCTCAAACCCGTGGGCTCAGGTACTCTACTCACCTCAGCCTCCCAAAGTGCTGGGATTACAGGATGAGCCAACAAGCCCGGCCAAAAAGAGTATTTTCATAATACTCACCTTTGGAAGGGCAGGCTTCGATTTGAAGTTTTTGTTTCTCCTAGAAAGATAAATCATTCATTAAAAAAAATTAATGTAGAGATGAATGATTTCAAGTTCACTACTGAAACAACAGATTATATACCCCTTTCTTATATACCCCTTTCTAAGAATGTAGACCCTCCATATGAAAACACCACCTGATTCAATCAAGCAGTTACCTTGGGAAAGAAGGGTACGCATAGAAAAAAAAATGGGGGGGGAAGATACTTGCCCTGTAATACAGGTATAAATAGATTTATGTCTGATGATTAGTAGTATTATGTTCTACATTAAAGCTATAGGTTCTTTTTTTACATCTACAGAAGACTTATTTATGTTATTTCAAGATGCCTAAATTTCATGAATTTTTTAAAAAATATACTTTTCATGGGAAACTGCTAGGGAAGTGAGGGACAAGGGTACCTGCATAATGAACATTTGTATGTCTAACCCTGAATTGTACCCCACATATTTAAAACTTAAAAAAAATTTTTTTAATGTACTTTTCATCAAAACATAATCTTCCACTTTTGGTAATTAAAATTCCACTCTTTCACTCATTTCATTCTTATTCAGATCTCAATATCATACTTAAATCAAGTTATTTGTAATTTTATTTTAAAATTTGTTATGGCTTCAGAAAGAGGGGGAAAAGTCCAATGCTTTTGAATATGGCCTGGGAAGTTCAAAATACCTGGGCTAAAATTGAAAGTCTCTTACTTACTAAGGTATGATTTTAATATCTTTATCCTTGGTTTCATTATGTAATAATGTGAAATGAGGATGATAATACCACATACCACTTAAAGTTGCTGTGAAGATTAAATGAGTTAATGTACATTTCTGGAGTAGAGTAAGACCTACATAAATTAAGCCTATTAATATTATTAAGCAGTGATTTAGACAGGGATTAAGGAATCTAATTCAGTCACACCTCTAGCTACTGACCAAAAAATATGTTTGGGAAGTACCTGAAACATGTTAATGGTAATAACTAAAAATATCTTAATAGTTCAACAGCATGGCTATATCTATGTCCTCAAACCAGCCCTATGATCAATTAATAAGAAATGAAAAACTTGCAAAAGTATAATATATCACTAAATATGATTCCATTCACCATATGTAGGGGATGTTCCTGCCCAATTTGTTAGGGCTACCAGAATTAAAAGACAATTATGATAAAACTGGAAATCCTCAAAAAAGCTAACAGTTTTTTCTTTCTCTAAAAATAGGATTTATCAAAGAGCAATAAAGAATCATTTCCATAATAAATATATCCAGCCACAACTATCCTGATAATCTGTGGTAGGAAAAGAAACAAAAAATATCAGCTTTATAATGCATGAGATCCATTGCTCGAAATACTACCTAAATATATTTGAGTCTTGTTTCAGTCAAAATTCTATCCATGAAAACAACACTTCACTATCTTCCCTCTTAATTTTTCAGCCAGAAATTTTAAACTAATCATAAAAAAGCACTCCATATTACTGATCAATACTGACGTGAGAATTCCATGGGCTCTTTCCAGGAGCTTGCTGCTAGCTGAATTAGCAAATATCCCTTCTTTATCAAGCAAGGAGGTGCTACTTGATAGTCTGCTCTGGCGAATCCCAGTTCTGCCACTCCAGGTAATATCAAATGAATCACTGTAAAAAATATAGTGTAATTTGCTTTAGTTAATCAAGACATCTCTAATTAACACTATATTGCTTAAATAAGTAAAATAAAACTTGAAATACTAAAGTCAAAATTTAGGGAAAAAATGTTAAACCAGCAAAAAATAACTTTATCAGAATGATTACTAACCAATTGCAACTCACCTTTTACTCATTCAGAACAAAAAATTTCTATAGATTCTGGCATATTCACATATAAATGTACATGTAGATGAGTATATCATGTAGCTGACATCTTTAAGTATACTGCGATTCAACAATCAGTAAATGATATAATGTATTATAATAACCTAGCTTTCCTCTTTGTTATTTGTTAGAACTTTGAAATGCTACTGTAGGAATCTGTGATCTCAATAGGCCATCCCATCTTATAGAATATCTAACTTCCTCCTGAAAGGTCTCATTCACATACATGTTCACTATTCATACACTAAAGTTACCAAGCTCCTACTATGGAGCTCCTCTGGAGACATAGGAATAAACAAAACAGATAAAATTATCAGTGACTTTAATATAAGAGTAAATGAAGGGCTTTCCAGGTAAAGTTAGTAGTATCCAACAACAAACGAATGGATAAAGGAAATGTGGTATATATACACAATGGAACACTATTCAACCATAAAAAAGGAATAAAATCCTGTCACTTGGGCAACATGGATATACCTAGAGGACATTAAGTTAACTGAAAAAAGCAAGGCACACAAATACTGCATGATCCCACTCATATGAAGAATCTAAAAATGTTGATAACATAGAAGCAGTGAACAGAAAAATGGTTACCAGAGAAGCACTGGTTTAAAAAATTCTTTCCCAATCTTCAGCAATCACCACCCTGATAGGTCAGCAGCCATCAACATTGAGGCAAGGCCCTCCACTAGCAAAAAGATTACAATTTACTAAAGGCTCAGATGCCCATTAGCATTTTTTAGCAATATAGTTTATTTATTGACTGATTGTTGGGGTCTCACTCTGTCACTCAGGCTGGAGTGCAGTGGCACAATTATGCTCACCATACCCTTGAGCTCCTGGACTCAGGTGATCCTTCTGCCTCAGTCTCCTGAGTAGGTGGGACTACAGTAGCATGCCACCAAACCCAGTTAATGTTTTATTTTTATTTTTTTTGAGTCAGGATCTCACTATGTTATCTCAATCTGCTGGGCTCAAACAATCCTCCCATTTGGGCTTCATACAAGTGATGGGATAATAGGTGTTAGCCACTGTATCCGGACAAAGTATTTTTAAATTAAGGTATGTACATTGTGATTGTGCCACTGGACTCCAGCCTGGGTGACAGAATGAGACTCTGACAAAGAAAATGGGAAAATGGCTCATTTAAAGTTATTCTGGGAAAACATTTACAAAATTATATAGTCATTTTCCCAGAAGTAACTGAAGACATGTTTTGTTAACTTTAATATATTGTCATTTGTCTGTTCAATAACTTTTTAATGACTCTGTACTGCTTATTAAAAGAAGTCTACGTTCACTAGCCTCATGTGCAAGAGCTTCATAGCCCAAGCATTTTTTCCAACTGTAGACAAGTTTTATGAACTCAAACCTATTAACTTCTTATCATTTATATAAGCTAAAAAAAAAAAAGACTAAAAGCTTTAAATGAAAAACAGGCCGGGCTTGGTGGCTCAGCCTGTAATCCCAGCCATTTGGAAGGCCAAGACGAGTGGACTGCCTGAGCCCACGGGTTCGCAACCAGTCTGGGCCACCTGGCGAGACTTCATCTCTACAATAAAATTTTTAAAAATAGCTGGGTATGGTAGCACGCGTCTGCAGTACCGGCTACTCGGAAGGCTGAAGCAGAAGGATTGCTGGAGCCCAGAAGATCAACGCTGTTGTGAGCGTGCGTGCCACTGCACTCCAGCCTGGGCGAAGGAGTGAGACTCCAACTCGGAAAAAAAAAGAAATAAAAAAACAAAGCAAGTCTGACTTCCTTCATACTTTTTAAAGTCACAAAAATATTAATAAGAATGATTCCTATTACTATGTCTAGAAATCATTTTTTAATTAAAAAAAGAATGCTAGTTATTTCTTCTACATTTCTTTGACGCATAAACCATTCATACTTACTGTTGGTTTTTTTCATTTAGAGCATTCATGCCCTGAAGATCAGAAAGAGGTGTTCTGGGATTTTTCCGAGTTATACCTAGCAAAAAATAAAATAAAAAAAGAAAGAAGGCAGAAATTTTCAAAACAATGCTAAGAAACACTAAACATGAAACCACTTTTCTTAAGACAAATGAAATTAATGTACCTTAATAGTGAGCACTTGTTAAAAATGCCAAAAATGTCTATATAACAATATGAACCAAGTCCCATAACTCTTACTTACAAATCTCAGTTAACAATGAACCCAATTAGGAAATTTAATAATAAACTCTTTTGTTTCTTCTTTCATTTAAACATTATCTTCAGGAAGTACAAAGGTGAATACAAGGGTGACTAGACTTAAGGTCTAAATGTGTGTAAGTTCATTTTTTATTTCGATATTTAAAAAATTTCTAATATAACCCTTTTGCATCATTTTTCAGCAATAAATTGCTGACATGGGGTATAGATTTTAGAGATAAATTAACTTACAGATAAATACAGAGAATCAAAGATGACAAACTGCTTGCTTAAAAATTATCAATATTTAAAAATATAATTCTCTTCCAATCATGTAATAAACATGTAAGCTCTGGAGGCTATTAATTTTCATAACAAACACATATACACAAACGTCTAATATTGGCAAGATATATTGTAAAGAAAGAAGTAAAAGTATCTTTACTTGAGATGACATAATCTTATATGTAGAACATCCTAAGAAATAAAAAAGCAACTTGCATTAATAAATGGGTTCAGCAAAATTATAGAACACAAATCAATATACAAAAATTTGCTGTATTTCAACAGCAACATTCTAAAAATGAAATTTTAAAAACAATTCCATTAATAATAGTATCAAAATAATACAAAAAGAATTTAGTCAAAAAGTAAAAATGTCTACACTGAACAAAACACCATTAAAAGACAATAAAAAGACCTAACTAAATGGAATGCTATCCATAACTCATGAATTGAGAAACATAATACTGTTAAGATGGCAATGCTTCCCAAATTGATCTACAGGTCAATACAATCTCTGTTAAAATCTCAGCCCCCAATTTTTACAGGAAAAAACAAGCTGTTCCTGACATTTATATGAAAACGCAGGGAATCCAGAATAGCCAAAACAATCTTGCAGAGAAAAACAAAGTTGGACAACTCACACTTCCTGATTTCAAAATTTACTATATAGTCATCGACAGTGTGGTACTGGTACAAAGAAAGGTAAATAGAGCAATGGAATAGAGTCTAGAAATAAGCTCTTACATTTATGATCAATTAATTTTTGACAAGGTTACAAAGACAATCAAGAAAAAGAATGATCTTTCCAACAAATTGTGATATAAAAACTATATATCCATTTGTAAAAGAATGAAGTTGGATCAAATACCTAAATTTAAGTGCTAACATCATAAAACTTAAAGCATAGGCTGCAAGTTGTGGCTCTTGCCTATAATCTCAGCTACTCAAAGGCTGAGAAGGACTCTAAGGTCAGGAATTCAAGACCAGCCTGGAAAATACAGCAAGACACTATCAAAAAACTTTTTTTTCTTTTAATTAGCTAGGTGTGATGGCATGTACTTGTAGTCCCAGCTACTCAGAAGGCTGAGGCTGAGACCAGAAATTCAAGGCTGAAGTGAACTATGACTTCACCACTGTATCCCAACTGGGTGACAGAGCAAGACCCCATCTCTTAAAAAAGAAAACATAGGAGTAAGTCTTCTAGAAAATGAATTAGGCAATGGTTTCTTAGATATGACACCAAAAACACAAGCAAAGAAAAAAAAATAAACTGGACATAATAAAAATTAAGAATCTCTGATACTATGAGAAAAGAATTGGCAGTAGCAGGAAACGGCAGGGGGAGGGGAGGTGGAGGAGGGATTGGCAGTAGTGGGAATCTGTGGGGGTGGGGAGCACACCTCATCAACAAGCATACCTACACAACGAACATTTGTATACCTAATCCTGAATTGTACCCCACATTTTAAAACTAAAATTTAAAAAAATAAATAAGAGTTTCTCTGCTTCAAAGGACTCTACTATATCAAGAAAGTCAAAACGTAACCTCGCAGAATGGTAGAAATTATTTGCAAATCAAATATCTGCTAAGGAATTTGTATTCGGAAAATAGCAAGAAAACTTACACCTCAGAAATAAAAAGACAATAACCCAACTTAAAAATGCAGAGAGAATTTAAATAAATATTTCTCCAAAGAAGTTAAATTACTAATAAGCACATGACTATATGCTCATCATCATCAGTCGTCAGAGAACTGCAAATCAAAACTACAGTTAGATAACGCTTCACACTAGGACGGCTAGACTAAAAAACACAGGTAAGTGCTGTCAAGGACCTGGAGAAATCAGAATATTTGTACACCACTAAATAAAAAAATAATGCAATCACTTTGGAAAACAGTCTTTCTCATAAAAAAAATTAAGCATGGTATTACCATATGACCCAACAATTCCATTACTAAGTTTATGTCTAAGAGAATTGAAGATATATGCCACACAAAAGTATACTGGAAATAAAATATACAACAAGCTAATCAGTACTTGGTAGGCTTTATTGTATATATTAGAATATATTTTTTAATTCTATTTCTTCAGTTTCTACTTCATGAACACCAATTATCCCTGTGACAGATTCTCACTTTCATAATCATCTCAGACCTTTCCTCAATATCAGTAATTCAATTTTCAGTTATGTTACCTCTATTTCTTGAGCTCATACAGGTGTTATTGTATGCCTCTGCTTATTTTATTAGCTCAAAAATCTATTAATGTCACTAATATTTTACAGTTTTGTATTTGTCACTGCTTCACTTAATTCATGTTACTAAATTCTTCTATACTATGAAGTGCTCATAAGAAGTTCTACTTTTGAGTATCTTCCCTACAAATAAAATAAAGTGGCTTTTTGAAATATTATTTGACTTCCTTATATTCTTTTATGTAATGACTTTTACATAAATTACTAAATATTTTAAAAATAAAAGAGACCTAAGGAATAATATACTAAACACTCATGACTGATCACTCAGATTAAAAAATGAAGCCCTGTGCACCCTCCTCCTTGATTCATTTCAAAATCATCAGATCCCCAAGAAATCTCACTTCTTGGAATTAGCAAATGAAGGACTTTAAAACAGGTCTCATAATTATGTTCAAGGACTTAAAGGAGAAAACGGTAATAATAAGTTATCAGGAAATCTCAGAAGAGGAATGGAAACTGTAAAATATTCTGAAACTCATCACATACTGTTAAATATGAAAGTATGCAATCGCTTTAAAAGTGATTTTAATTTTATAAATAATAAAAATTTCTGAAATGAAAACTTCACTCTATAGATTTAAGAGAGGACTGAAAATGGCACAATGAGCTTGAGATCAAATAAATAAAAATTATCCAATGTAAAAAACAAAAATAGAAAAAAAAATGAACAGAGTCTGGGCAATCTGTCAGATGATATCAAATATTCTAACAAGATGTAAGTAGAGTTTCAGAAAAAAAGAAATTATAGTAGTAAAATATTTTGAAATATTTTTCATATTGGCCAAAATTTTTCTAAATTTGGTGAAAAACAATGAGGCACAGGTCCAAAGGGTACAGGAAATCTGAAACAAAATAAATATAAATGATATCTAGGGACATTAGAGTCAAACTGCTGAAAAACCAAAAATAAAGAGAAAAAAGCAGACAGAGGAAAAAAAGGTACACTACATATGAAGGAATGACAATAGGATGAAATCACAAATAACTAAGTCCAAATGAAAATGGAACACCACCTTTAAGGTGCCACAAGTCTGATAGTCCCTAATGAAGTTACACATGTCTGTTTTATGAAACAACTTCACTCATCAGTGTTTACTCATGGAATGAAAATAGATGTCTACAAAATGAGTTGAACAAGAATGTTTATAGCAAGGTTCTTCACAACACCTCTAACAGTACACAATACTTAAATTGAACAAGAAATCAGTAAAACCAATTATATAAAATTACATACATTATATATCATATAAATTATATACAGTGTGTATATATACAATTGTGTGTACATACACAATGAAATACAATTGACCCACAATTGACTGATATAAGTATCATTATGTTGCATAACAGAATCAGAACATAAAATATACACTATCTGGCCTCATTTGTGAAAAATTTTTAGAAAAGGAAAAACTGACTTATAGTAACAAATCTTCATAGTTGTTACCTAAAGAAGGTGAGAAAATGTATGAGAGCAAGAACAAATTTTCTGATGAAACTTCTTCCCAATATTTTTAACATCTTTGCATTCATACCATTTTAGGTTTGTCTCTTATAATCGTACAACTAAATTTTGTTCATCTTTCTTAATTTCATAATCTGTTTTTTAACTGTTCAGTTTAGTCCATTTTAATTTATTGCTATTACTGATATATCTGGAATTTTTCCTGCTATCTAATTTTATGTGTTTTATTTAGCCTAATAATTGCATGCTTTTATCCTGTCTTCTACTGAATTGTTTTATTTGTACCTTGATTTCTTTCTTTAGCTTTGGAAATTTTAGATACTCTCCTCTTTGCCCACTATTAAATACTTAACATACTTATGAATTCTGAACTAAATTAACTATTTCTTTTCCTGAAAACTACAAGAAACTTCAAAATGTTTTAATTTAAGTCATGCCCTTCCCATTAGCAATATTTCTGTTACCCAATATAATTTACATACATGGATTTACCAATTTCTTTATTAAATCATAAAATTTTCTACTAAGTTCATCTTCTGTCTTAGTTAAATCTTTTAAAAAATTCTAACAGTAAAAATCTGTTCAGATTACGATCTTGATTTATGGCTATTGTTTATATTTTCCTAATATATCTTTGTACTTCTTTTATTTTCATGATTTATGTATGTAAGAATAGGTCATTTAAATTACTGAAAAAAACATTCTGAGAGTTTAATTGGTGAGCTTAAGTCAGTTATATTCATTTTAAATAGTAGTATTTGTTTCTGGTATTTTGTTTCTTGTTTTTCATTTATATCATTCCTTAAACTCATTTTTTCCCTTCTTGGTTTTCATTTGACAAAAGCTTCTCATGCTACTTTAAAATATAAAAAATTATCATTTTTGTTATTGGTGGTTGGTTATTGGTTATTAAGGGCACACAGTTTATTTACCAATACTGATTTTTTAAACTTAATAAATATCAATATTCTGCTAATCCAAGAGAAATACAGCTCCCTAACCTCCCAGCAGTTTTCACCAAAATACATGCCAGTTTCTTCTGCATTTGTTTTTGTCTATAATTTTCAAGCAGTAATTCTAATCATATGTCATATTTTATTTTGGATATTCTTACTTTCAAGGAAAAATCATCTCTTCTAGGTATTTATGACTTATATCAGGCTTCATGACATGTAATTAAACATTTTTATTGGGGTAAATATTTCATACAGTAAAATACATACATTTTAAGTTTACAGTTAAATAAGTTGACAAATGTATTTACCATATAACCATACAAAGGAAGATACAGAACAGTTCCATCATTGCCAAAAGTTCCCTCTTGCCCTTTCTTAGACAATTCCCCACACTTACTCACCAGTCAAGGCAACCACTAACCTACTGTTCGTAGAGATTGGTCTCCATTATATAGAATTTGATACAAATGTAATAAAACAGTATAATTTCTTCTGTGTAAGGCTTCACTTAGAATAACATTTAAAAGGTTCATTTATAAAAAGACTTTTTGAGAACATATGTTTTCATTTCTCAGATAAATACCTGGGACTGCAATTCAAAAAACATATGGAAAAAATATGCTTATCTTTATAAAACTGACAAGTTGTTTTCTAAAATAACTGTATTATTTGACATTGCCAATAGACTGTATAAGTGTTCCAGTTGCTCCACGTTCTTATCATCAATGAGTTTTCAACTTCTTACATTTTTACCAGTATAGAAGGTGTTAATATGATCTCACTGTGATTCTCATTTGCATTTCCATAATGAATAATGAAGCTGAACATCTTTCATGATACTATGACCATACATAAATCTTCTTTAGTGGAAGTGTATGCTAAAATCCTTTGCCTATTATTTTGTTTTCAAGTCCATTATCAGGTATCAATATTAAAAATTTTTACAAATATCATTTCCCAGGCTGTGGTATGTTTTTTATTTTCTACTACTTTTTTTCAGTCTATGAACATTTTGTTTCTTTTTGTTACCTTATTGCACTGCCTACGATGTTTAATAAAATTTTGAGTGGCAAAAGCAGACATCCTTGCCTTGTTCTCAATGTTAGAAAAAAGTACTCAATCTTTTACCATTAAGAATGAAGTTGTAAGATTTTCATCCACATTCTTTATAGAGAAAACTCTTCTCTATTCCTAGGCTGCTAAAATTTTTAATATGGGAATGAGCATGGTATTATGATAAACTTTTTCTCTATCTACTGAGATGATTATATGTGGCTTTTCTTTTTTAAATGGTTAACACAGTAAGTTAATTAACTTGATTGTCAAACCAACCTTTAATTCCTGGAATAAATTCCACTTAGCCTATATATATTATGCTTTAATATGTTGTTGATTTCAGCTAGATCTTATTTTGTTTAGGACTTTTATATCCATCATGCAGTTACATTGGTCTGGCATTTTCTTATAATTATTGTCTGGTTTGGGACCAGCAGAGTAATAATACTGGCCTCATGATTTGAATACTGTTTCCTACTCCTGCATCTTTTGATAGTTGAGGAGAACTAGCAGACTATTCTTTTCTTAAATAAAATTCACTACTGAATCTACGTGGGCCTAAGTTTTCTTATATATATGAGAAAATTTTCACTTATAAATTCAATATTGTAAGTATAGGATTATTAAGATTCTCTATATTTTCTTGAGTCAATTTTGATAACTGTTGATGTTCAAGGAATTTGTCCATCTCATATAACTTGAATTTATTGGTATAAATGTTCATAATCTCCCTACTAAACTTCTAATGTCTGCAGCATCTGCATCTGCTCTTTCATTCCAGATAATAGTTCTATGTCATCTTTTTCTTTATCAAAGTGACTATAAATGCACTGTCCAACACAGTAGGCATTAGTGACATGTGGCTACATAAATTCATTAAATAAAATTAGAACTTCAGTTTCAGTTGCAGATACGTTCCAGGTACTTTACAGGCACATGTGGCTTAAAGATACAGTGTTGGACAGTACAACTGAAGAACATTTCCACCAACACAGAAAGTTCTAGCACATAATGCTCGTCTACAGCTTTATCAATTTCACCGTTTCTGGCTTTGTTTTCCGTTTTTTCAAAAAACGCACTGTTTACTTTATTTATATCTTTCTACTTGTTTTGGATCTAATATGCTCTTTTCTCCCTAACTTATTAGAGTGTAAGCTTAAATAATTTATTTTTAATCTTACTTTTTTCCCTAATATAAGAATTTAAAGGTTGGTGTGATGGCTCATGCCTGTAATCCCAGCACTTTGGGAGGCCCAGGTGGGAGCACTGCTTGAACCCATGAGTTCAAGACCAGCCTAGTCAACATAGTGAGACTTCATCTATACAAAAAAATCAAAAAGTTGACAGGACATGGTGTTGTACACCAACAGTCCCAGCTACTTGGAAGCCTGAGACTGAAGGATGACCTGAGCCCAGGAGGTCAAGGCTGTGGTGAGCCATGATCGTGTCACTGCAGTCCAGCCCGGGTGACAGAGTGAGACCCTGTCTCCAAAAAAAAGGAAATTCAAATGATTATCAGAAATTACAATGCACAACTGTATGAAAAATAAACTCAAAAACCTAAAGGAAATGAAAAACTTTCTGGCACCACACAACCTTCCAAGGTTGAAACAAGAAGAACTTGAAACCCTAAACAAGCCAATAACAATCCAGGAAATTGACTCTGTCATAAGAAATCTGCATAAAAGTCCTAGACCATATAGTTTTTCAAGTTGAAGTCTACAAAACATGCAAGGAGGAGCTGAAGCCAATCTTATCAAAAGTATTCCGGGCAGTTGAGAAAGATGGAACTCTTTCCAAATCATTTTATGAAGCTAACATCACACTGATACGCAAACCTGGTAAAGACCCAACAAGAAAAGAGAATTACAGGCCAATCTACTCAATAAACACAGATGTAAAAATTCTCAACAGGAGTCTAGCAAATCAGGTCCAACAACGTACCTCAAAAATCATTCACCATGACTAAGTAGCTTCATTCCCAGGATGCAAGGCTGGTTCCATATCCACAAGACCATAAATGTAATTCAATACATTAACAAATGTAAACACAAGAACAATATTATTATACTATTAGACACAGGAAAAGCTTTTGACAAAATCCAGCATACTTTTGACAAAATCCAGCATACCTTCTTGATAAAAACTCTCACACACCTAAGCATAGAAGGAACATTCCTCAAAACAGTAAGAGCCATCTATGATAAATCCACAGCAAACACACTGCTCAATGAACAGAAGTTGGAAGCATTCCCCTGAAAATGGGAACAAGACAAGGCTACCCACTCTCACTCATCCTATACAACATAGTGCTGGAAGTCCTTGCTAGAGCAATCAGGCAAGAAAAGGAAATAAGCATATCAAAATAGAAAAAGAGAAAGTTAAGCTATCAGTTTTTGCGGACAATATGATCCTATACCTTGAAAACCCAAGAGAGTCCATCAAAAACCTCCCTGCACTGATAAATGACTTTGTTAAAGTTTCAGGGAAACAAAATAAATGTGTAAAAGAGAGTTGCATTTCTATACATTGATAACAAACAGAGAACCAGGTAAAAAGCACAATACCATTCACAATACCCCTCCCCCTACACACAAAATATCTTGATATCTACATAACCAGAGAAGTGAAAGATCTTTATAATGAGAATTACAAAACACTGCTCAAAGAAATCAAAGATGACATAAACAAATAGAAAAACATTCCTTGCTCATGAGTTGGAAGAATCAATATTGTCAAGATGTCCATCCTACCCAAGGCAATCTGTAGATTCAATGCAATACCCATCAAATTACCAATATCATTCTTCTCAGACCTGGAAATGACAGCTCAGAAATTCTTATGGAAACAAAAAAGAGCACAAATAGTCAAAACAATCCTGAGCAAAAGGAACAAAACAGGAGGTATCACATTTCCAGACATTAAACTTTACTATAAGGCTACAATAATAAAAAATAGGCACAGAGATCAATGGAACAGGACAGAGATTCTGGAAGCAAAAATTCAATCCCTCAATCAACTCATCTTGGACAAAGCCATCAACAACAACCATGGGGAAGAGGAGAACTCATTTAGTAAATGGTGCTGGGAAAACTGGCTGATCACATGCGAAGAATGAAACAAGATCCCTACCTATCACCATATTAAAAAAAAAACAAAAAAAAAAACTTTAAATGGATCGAAGACATAGATGTAAAATCTCAAACTATAAGAATCCTGAAAGAAAATGAAGGAAACCCTCTCATGCACATTGGAGTAGTCAACTAATTCTTGATCAAATTCCAAAAAGCGAATGCCATAAAAGAAAAGATAAACAAGTGAAACCTCACCAAACTGAAAAGCTTTTGCACAGTGAAAGAAGTCATCGAGAGAGTAGAAAGTCAATCCAAAGAATGGGAAAAAATCTTTGCTAATTGTGTATCTGACAAAGGCCTAACGTCCATGATCTATGAGGAACCCAAACAAGCTGAAAAGAAAAACAAACAACTCTATTAAAAAATGGCCAGAGGACATGAATAGACACTTCTCAAAAGAAGACATACAAGCAGCCAACAGACACATGAAAAAATGCTAGCCTCACTAATCATCAAAAAAATGCAAATCAAAACCACATTGAGATATCACCTAACTCCAATAAGGATAGCCATCATTAATAAATCAAAAAACAACAGATACTGGGGCAGGTGCAGAGAAAAGGGGATGTTCCTACAATGTTGATGGGAGTGCAAACTATGGAAAATAGTGTTGTGATTTCTAAAAGAACTAGATATTGACCTTCTGTATGATCCACCAATCCCCCTTCTGGCAATATACCCAGAGGAACATAAACTGTTTTACAAAAAAAAAAACAAAACACCTGCACATGCATGTTTATTGCAGCACAATTTACAATAGCAAAAACATGGAACCAACTGTGCTGCCCATCGATAGAGGGCTGGATAAGATAATGTGGTACATATACACAATGTAATATTACACAGTCATAAAGAAGGACAAAATCATGGACTTTGCAGCAAATTAGATGGAGTTGGAGACAATCATATTTAGTAATCTATCATAGAGACAAAGAACGAAGTATCACATGTTCTCACTTATAAGTCGGACCTGAGCATTAATCACAATAGCACAGGGAGGGATAGGCAGTTGCAGGACACTGCCAGGTGGAGGAAGGAGAGGGGCACGTAACAACACAAAGCATACCTGTTCCTAATCAGGTGAAGTAAGGACCAATTGGAGGCCTAAACTTCACCTGCATGTAGATTACTTATGCATCCAATTCTGACTTGTACCCAGCATCTCCATAATAAAATAAAGTTATAAAAAAAGATTTTAAAGCCATGTTTTCTTTTAAGTACTTTAGTTGTATTCCATAGTTGTAATATGTTGTTTACATTATCAGAGCACAATACTTTCAAGTTGCCTGTATAAATTTTTCTTTGACTCATAATACATTTTCCCCCAAATATTTGAGGATTTCCCAGATATGTGTTACTGATTTCTATTTTTATTTCATGTTGGTCAGATAATACACTTTAAATTTCCAATCGTTTGTATGGTCACAAAGATACCTGAGAATCAGGGATATTAAAGTAGGCACTGGGCTCGGTGGCTCAGCCTGTAACCCCGCACCTTAGGGAGGCTGAGGTGAGTGGATTGCCTGAGTCCGCAGGTTTGAGACCCGCCTGGGCAACTTGGCGAGACCTCACCTCTACAATAAGTCAAAAATTAGCCGGGCATGGTAGCGCACACCTGTAGTTCCAGCAACTTGGAAGGCTGAGGCGGAAGGATTGCCGGAACCCAGCAGGTGGAGGCTGTGGTGGCCGGGAGCAGCCACTGCACTCCAGTCTGGGCGACAGAGTGAGACTCCAACTCAAAAAAATAAACAAATAAATAAAGTAGGCACTGTCAGTAAGGTGAGGGTACTGAGGTGGAGGAAGCCCACAGCCCTGGTAATTGCTGATCCTTCATCTTGTTGATGAATATCACATTCTCAATTGTTCTAAAGGCCAGAAGCATGGGTTCAAACTTAAGTGAGATTCTTCTATTCCACCCCTGACCTCCTTCCACCATCTGATTGTTTCTTCTTTCCAGGGCTCCTGACATTTCTAGAGGTGGAACTGTGTAGCTCTTGCCCCCCAAAACCTCAATTTCTTCCCATTTCTCTAATTTCTTCTCTGCCACTTGTCAGAGAAGAGCCAGTGTGGAGAAAGCAGGAGCACCAGAAACAGAAAGGAGGAGGAAGATCCACAATACCTTTGATGTCTTAATCTCGAAGATCACACACTGTTATTCTGCCACATTAGTTTGTCAGAAGCAATTCACTATGTACAGCACATGGTTTTTGAAGGGAGGAGTATCAAATATATTTTAAAAGAAATTTAGAGAAGGAAAGAAAATATGTGTAGTCATCTATATTTTATACATAATTATTATTTATGGCTTCTTCATTCCTTGCATTAATTCACAGATAAGCAAATTAAAGTCCAGAGCCCACCCATATCAAATCCCACTGCTTGTTTTTGTATGACCTGGGAACTAAGAATGGTTCATTCTTTTTTTTTTTGAGTTGGAGTCTCACTCTGTTGCCCAGGCTGAGTGCAGCGGCACACTCACAGTCACTGCAGCCTTGACCTGCTGGGCTCAGGCGATCCTTCTGACACAGTCTTCCAAGTAGCTGAAACTACAGGGGTACGCCACCACACCTGGCTGATTTTTCTTGATTTATTGTAGAGATGAAGTCTCGCAAAGTTGCCCAGACTGGTCTCAAATCCCTGGGCTCAGGCAATTCTCTTGCCTACACGTCCCAAAGTACTAGGATTACAGGCATGAGCCACTGTGCCTGGCATCATTTTTTTTTTTAATAATTGAAAAAAAAAATCATTTTTATAATGTGAAAAACAAATGAAATGTAACTATCAGTGCATAATTAAGTTTTACTGGAATGTACCCATATTCATTTATTTATGTATTGTCTAATGCTCCATTCACAGAAGAGTAGAATGGTTTCAATAGAAAAAATACTGGCCCACAATGTCTAAAATATTTACTATTTGCCCTTTGCAGAAAAAGTATGTCAATTCCTACTATAGATCCAAGTTACCATTATAGAATAATTTCCCTTTAGTCTGTAGAACTTCTATTATCATTTCTCATATAGTACATGTTATGGTGACAAATTCTCTCAGATTCTGGTTATCTGAAAATGCCTTTACTTAGCCTTCACTTTTGAAGAATACTTTTGCTAAATGATATTTGAATATTATGGATAATAATAATACATCATAGCAACACTAGATGCTGGTATGTTCTTCTGAAGATTGTTAGTCACTTGGACAGTTAACTCGTCTGGAAAAAAAATGCAAATACAGAAAATCTAGCTGAAAGTTATTTTTATTTTTTCGGGGTTTTTTTTGACATTTTAAATACTACTTTGAATATCTTTTCATCTCCATTATATTTACTGAGAAGCCAGGTGTTAATAATATTATTCCTCTGCATTTAATATGCCATACTTTTTCTGGGCTGCTTTCAAGATTTTCTCTTTAACCTTTGACATTCAGCAATTTGCCTATAATGTGCCTAGGTGTGGTTTTCTTTTATATTTATTCTGTTGGTGGTCACTGATTTTACTGGATCTGTAAGCTAGCGTTTTTATAACCAAATATGGAAGGTTTTCTGCTATTATCTCTTCAAATAATTTTCTGCCCCTTTATCTCTCATCTTCTGTGGGACCTTCAATTAAGGCAGATTTCAACATTCTCCTATACAAGTATATACACAAGTAGAAAATTCCCTCAGTCAAAAGACAATAAACTTGTACCTACTGCAATTTTGTCTTTCAAGAGTTATCTTCTATTTGGTTTCCACTGCTTTTCTGACAGGGTTCTTGGGGAATTGCCTGCATACGGCAGGCAGCTGAGGATGTAGGCAGAGTTCATACTCTAAATTTTTAGCAGCTCTCTCAGTTCCAGGACTCTCCTCCTAAATTTCCAGTTGTTATTACAATCTTCAACTTTGTCCTCTAATACTTTAAGCCAGTATGGTTGTGGTTTTCTATTTCTGGAGTTATGGGACTTGGGGAACTCCTTGTAAAAAAGGTACAGACTCACAATTCTTACCTATTGTTTTAAATACTTTAAGGAATAAATTTTTATCTGCTTTCTGCCTACTTGTTGTCTTTTTCCAGTACTATGAAATACTTAGTTATTTATAAGTTTTATCATTGTTACACGTTGAGAGGGTTCATTTACCTCACCAACACACCATTACCTAAAGCTGGCAGTCCTCTGGTTTTTTAAGAACAAACTCCGACACTATCACAATGGTCTAAAACAAAACAAAGCAATACAAAACTACCATCTCCTTAACTTGAATTTATAATTTTACATATTATAAAATTTATAATTTAATATATTTGTATAACTAGTATATTGCTAATACTACAGTAGAAAATGAAACAAATTACATAAAAGAAAGGAAAAGCCCCAATGTGAACACACATAAATGCACAATTTCTTCATGGAGACTTAGTTAAAATTGGTACCTTTCTATTCTGGACTTACATACAGCTAGAATACAATCAGATCTGAGGTTGTCAGACTGAGAATCATGAAAAAAACAAAGCAAATAAGCCACTTGCACCTACCTGTGGTAATAATTAATTTAAACTTCTAAAAAATATTCATAGACTGTTTAAAATAATGTCCGATGGATTAAGAGACTTATAATAGGAAGACTATCAGAATGAGGATTTGTTGTATACCTTTTAGAAACAATAGCAATAATTAATAATGTTTATGTTCTCACTCATAAGCGGAACCTGAACATTTACCATAATACTATAAGAAAGGGATTGGCAGCAGTGAGATACTGCCGGGGTCAGGAGGAAGGGACACAACATCAGTAAGGGTACCTGATCTCAAACCAGGCAAAGTGGGGACCAAAGAGAGGTCCAAACTTTACCTGTACAATGACCATTTATATACCTAGCCTGAATTGTACCCACATCCTTAAAATAAAATTTATAAAAAAAGAATAATGGTTAAGGATGCTTTATTAAATGAAATACTTACCTTTGTTCTTTCTAAAATGAGAATACATTTTTAATATTTTTTCAAAATACATTATACATTTTCTTATACCAAAAGAGCAAAAAGAGGAACTGAAAAAATAATTCTACTAATATTCTACTAATACTAGAAATCCTACTAATATTCTCCTTTCACTGACAATTGGATACTAAAATTTCATGGAATTTTCAATCCAAAACTGTGAAATTAACAAACTAATGGTAATTTATTAAAAATTAAAATTAAAAATTCAGAATGAATTACATAAGTAATTTAGGTCCATCATACGCAAATTGCTGAGTCAGGCTTTGAGTATTCTGAGGGATTCATTTATTTTCACAATAGCAGTAACCCAATAATTATAATCTCACAACAGGCAAAAGAACCAATTTTCATGCAGAATGAGTACAATAAATAAAGAGCAAGGGAGGAAATGGAGACCAAGGGCATCTTTTTACACCAATTTTATTTAAAAAAGCAAACATGAAAATTAAAAGCAAACAAAAAAGAACAAGCACCATGATTCTGTTATTCTTCCTTAAGCCCAAACATTAATGTGGTGGTTTTGCTCTTAAAGAGACAAAGGAAAGGCTGGTTGAAGGACTGCAATCAGACTAAGGGGATTTACCAATGATATACAAAAGCAACATTGCTAATGCTGAAATTCCAGCATAAGCAAGCATAAAAATCAGTCAGATTTAGAACGAGGTATGAGGAAACATTTGGAAGTGCTGAATATATCATCTTGACTGCGGAGATAATTTCATGGGTGCCCACATATATAAAAACTTACCAAACTGTTCTCTTTGCATGCAGTTTTTTTCTTCAATTAACCTCAATAAAGCCTTAAAAAATGAGCAGGAAAAAAAAGCATTGCTCATTCCTACCCATCACTTGGCTACTTGAAATACAAATGGAGACTAATATAGTGACTGTAACCAAGTATAATTAACTACTCAATGATCATAGGCAAATAGAATGATCACCAAAGTTAAAAGAACAGGTTTATCAACATTTTCAAGAGAAAGATCTAAAGATTCAATAGAAATAGCCAGGGACTGCTCAGAAATTAACGGAGGTCAAGCTGCCTATACCATCTATGTCCCACCCTGGTGTAGGATGCTCCTGGTTTCCATTTCCAAATGGATATGTGATAACACAGAATTTATCAAGATTTATAGCCTTACTGTACTTCTCTTCCTTGCATCTCTGCAGAATCTCTAAGCTCCTCTGGTGGACTGGGTGTTGGAGAAAGCTAAAACTATCCATACTTTTCAAAATTGCACATGGCGCTGTATCATCATGTCCTTAGGAAGCAAAAAAAAAGAAAAAAAAAAGAAAAAAAATGGAAAAAAGAAGAAGATATTATATAAGCCCAAACCAATAGAGAATCAAAGACAATGCTGCCAACTATCTTAAGAGTATTTAAAAATGTATCAAATAATAGAAGTTAAATGTGAATGATTTTTCTAATCAATTCGAGGAAACTACATAAAAATAGCAGGAAACAACAAAGGTCTTTTTCAGGGATTCAAAGTGTCCTTTTTCAATACTCAAAGTATTGTGAGTTAACACCATACTAAAAATTTATAAATTAAAATATTAGCAAAATTTTAAAAACGATTTCTTTGATCTAGTTTTTTTTTATAGGCTCATTTTTATCAGGATTCAAATATAATTAGCATATAATTGGCAACACTGCAAGGAACACTGATGAAACCCCAAAGAGAAGTATACCCAAAACAATCTACTGAAAGTTAAACAAGTCTTTTACAAGTCCTGCAATTGACCACACTTGTAGGAATTCCAACAAGTGTACCAAAGATGAAAGTGTGAAGAAAAGCACAATAGAGGAGGAAAACCCAGCAGCATTTCTGTGTTCATAAATTTAAAACTAAAGCGGAGAGTCTGAACCTCACTATCACTTCTTAGGAAAGTGTAACAGACAAATCAGCTACCCATGAGAGAGGGAAGAGAACACATTCAAGTAAAGATCAAAGCCTCAGATTAGTGCTTAAATTACTTGAGCAATAAAGGGGGCGGTTGGTGAGTACCACAAATATTAGCAATAAGTGAATTTAAAAGAGAATACAGGGTTTCCAGGCTTTGGGGTAGCTGTATATCATTTACTCAGAGATCACCTCTAGAGTTAGGGCATAATATTCAAATCTAAATAAGCTTGTCTTTTAAAAAAAAAATGCCTAATTTAATAGTAGATAGAAGCAAATTAAGCAACACATTATCAGCAAAAGTTCTGTTAGTACATTTTACCATATAACTGGGAGTGACATACAAGAGAACAATCTATGAATTCTCAAGGTAGAATCATTTAAAAAGTTAAACAGAGGCAGAGTAATTCAAAGAGTTTTGTAGAGTATGTTTTAGTCTAATTCCTTAAACTAGATTTCTATATCCAGAAAATAGGTATCTATATCTATATCTATATCTATATATCTCAAAGGAGAGGGAATCTTATAATATCATGAATCAGATAATACTATACATAAAAACAGGGTTAAAAAAATGAATTTGAAATTTTTTCATATCTAATAAGTAACTAAGCTAGTAAAATACTATAACATGAGCTCAATATAGAGAGCCAATAGTTGTAAATATTTCAAAAAGAGAAGTATAACCAAGCTTACCATCATTTCTTACTCAAAAAACATCTTGATAAAAATATTCTGTTCTTATTATTACCAGTAGTCACCCCTTGATAGGTAGCTTGGAGAAAGAATACTTAGGCATCAGACTACTCTGCACTTGGTTAGGCAATCAGTTGAGGAGGACCAGTTGAGAAAAAAACACCCAGTGAGTTTTACTCAAACTCCACCCAAATTGTAAATTTAAGATGTTATCACTTAACTATCACATTCTTCAACAGCTAATTTGATAATGTGCTAGTCAGAAATAATTCAAGAAAATTATGTAAAAAAGTATCTTATGTAAGAGTTCAGAATTTTATGAAATCATTCAACATTATTGCAGCTGCCATACTCTACTTTGCATTTGATCTAATTAACTGTGGCCATGTAGATACTAGGTACTCTTGTATCAGTGACCGCTTCGTGTCTCACCACCGTGCTTAGATTAGTTCTTTTAATCCTCTATCCTGTTCTTTCATTCTGCTTTCTATGCCTTTTTACTGTTAAGCATTTTGAACATTATTTTTGAGATGGTAATACTATTTCTAAATCCTAAAGTAATATTTCCCTTGTTTGTTGTGTATACTAACTCCTCATCAAAGTGATTTGTTTCCTAGGATTGTTTATCTCTTCAAAGGGAGTAATTTTCTAAGAAATCTCATCAACTCTTAAAAGAGGTTTATTTTGCAATTGCTTATGCTAGTTCCTGGTCTAGGTTTGATGATAATTTCTTAGTTTAAGATTATGTACAAAATGCACAGTATAAATTCAGATTCCATATTTATCAATGACACAGGTATGAGGCATTCATTTTTTTAAAGGTAACTTTTTTTTCTAAACCTTATCTAAGATCTAACACCAACTGTTAAGGTTCATCCTGTTTCTCCTATCCAAGGCCAGTGGAGAGAATTTTTCATTATCTTTTCAGTGACAGAAAAGTCTCCGTTTTTTGAAGCTCCTGGACCATGTAAATGGGGCTCAATTCCAGCTCCAAAATATCAGTGAAGACCTGAGGTCATCTCTCTGACCCTTTAATAGTTTCTGTAATGCCAACCCTCAGGCCTTAGGGCCATTTTTTAAGAATGTATTTCACAAACAGTAAAATCTACTGATCTTAAATTATCAGTTTTAAGTATCGGTTTGAGTATAAACAAACATTTATACACACCTGACTCAACATATAGAACATTTATATCAACCCAGTAAATTATTTTATCCTCAATTCCTATCAATACCACCCTTGTCCCTCACCTCACCAGAATGAATCAAGTTCTGATTTATGTCACTGTACAAGGGCAACACCCCCAAAACAGAATTTATTTGTAAAAAATGTTGCATTTATTCTTATATGTTTAAACTTCAGGGACCTTCAAAGTACTCTCCGTTGGATGCAGCTTATCGAGATGCTTTTTCCACTGCTCAAAAGTTTTGAACTTATCAGTTTTGAAGCCTTTGAAGTTCTTGTGTTAATTTTTTTTTTTTTTTCACCTCTTACACATCAGTTAACCATTTCCCTTTGAGAATTTTTTTTTCCATTCAAAGAAACACAAAAAAGTCGCTCAGGGCAAGATCAGGTGAATAGGGAGGATGGGCACAGGGGTCATGTCAGTTTTGGTCAAAAACTGCTGAACACTCAGTGTAGTATGGGCAGGTGCACTCGTAAATCATCCTTCATGAAACAGGCAAATGTGTTGAAAGAATCTTAAAAAAGAAAAAAATCACTGAAGCTGAATTCAACCTCTCATACCAAAGCTAATACACTGATGTCAATAGGTTCCTAGACAACTTAGTAGCAAAAGAAGCCTGTACTATAAAGGATCCACCCTCCAAAAGATAGTTCCCGTTTTCTGGGTGTCCCCTCATGCCTTACCTTGTTCTTAAACTAAATGAAATAATACAGCTAGGCTGGATGTGGTGGTTCATGCCTGTAATCTCAACACTGTGGGAGGCTGAGGAGGGACTGCATTGAATCAGTTGATAAAGTTGGGGTATGCTGCCACCTTAACTAGGTTAAATCTTCTAATGCATGAACACAGGGTATCTTTCCATTTATGCAGGGTTTTTTGGTTTTTTTTTTAAGTGGAAATGAGGTCTCACTATGTAGCCCAGGCTGCTCTTGAGCTCCTGGCCTTAAACTATCCTCCCACTTAGGTCTCCCAAAGTGCTGGGATAAAGGTGTGAACGACTACATCTGGCCTCATTTACTCAGGTATTCTTCAAGTTTTTTCAACAGTGTTTTGTGGTTGACAAGTCTTGCAACTCTTTTGTTGAATTTAGTCATACATATTTTATTCTTGTTGGTGTTCTTGTAAATGGAGTACCAATCTAATTTTATTGTATGTGCAGTTTGTTCATTGCTACAGTATAGAAATGCAACTGATTTTTGCATAATAATTGTGTGCCCTGCCACTGTGCCATCCCCACTTATTAGCTTTATTTTTTGTAGATTTCTTAGATGTTCTACATATAACATCATGTCAGTTGTGACCAAAATAGTTGCTTCCTTTCAAATTTGAAAGTCTTTTGTTTCTTTTTCTTGCCTGACTGCCCTAGTCAGAACCTCCAGGACAATGCTGAATAGAAGTGGTAAAAGTAGACATCTTGTCTTGTTCCTGATTTTAGGGAGGAAAGCAAAGCATTCAGTCTTTCACCATGAAGTATGATGTAAGCTTTAGGTCTGTCACAGATTTCCTTATCAGGCTGAGAAAGTTCCCTTCCATTTCTAGTTTGTTCAGGTTCTCACCATGAATAAGTGTCAGTTTGTATCAAATGTTTTTGTGTCTATGAGGGTGATCAGGAGATTTTTATCTTTTATTAATGTGGTCTATTACACAGATTTTCCTAAGCTGAATCAATTTTGCATTCCTAGGTAAATTCCAGTAGGTCCTGGTGTGTAATACTTTTTATCTGTTGCTAGATACCATTTGCTAGAATTTTGTTGGACCGTGTATCCATATGCCCTACAAAATAAGATAAAAGATAACCTAGTTAAGGTGGCAACATACCCTATTTTTTGAAATATTGGTATTATATTTTCTTTAAGTATTTGGAAGAATACAGCAGTGAATTTACTGGTCCTTGGTTTTTTTTTGTAGGAAGTTTTTCTTATTACTAATTCAATCTCTTTCTTTGCTACAACCCTATTCGGATTTTGTGTTTCTTCTGGAGTCAGTATTGATTGTTTTGTGTCTAAGAATTTCTCCATTTCAACTAGGTTCTAATTTGTTGCCACATATCTATTCATAGTATTATATTTTTGTTACTTCCATAAATTCAGCAAAATTGTCCCTTCCCTATCATTACTTAAATTGGTAATCTGAATCTTCTATTTCCTGGTCAGTCAAGCTCAAAGTTTGTCAACTTTATCTTTTCAGAAAACCAACTTTTGGTTTATTTGTTTTCTATTTTCTGCTGCACTTATTTCAGATCTATTCCTCATTACATCCTTATTTCTGCTTGCTTTGCATTTAGTTTACTCTTTTTTTCTAAATTCTTAATGTAGGGCATTTAGCTTATTGAATTGAGAACTTTCTTCTTTCTTAATATAGGTGTTTAAAGCTGTAGACGTCCCTCTAAACACTGCTTTAGCTGCATCCCATACATTTTGGTATATTGTTTGTTTTTGCCTCCATTCATTTCAAAGTATTTTCTAAAATCCACTGTAACTTCTTCTTTGAGCCATTAATTATTTGGAAGCATGTTGTTTAATTTTTGCATATTAAGATGCTTCTGTTCCTCTATTCTTTCATTACTGCCTTCCTTTGTGTTAAATATTTTCTAGTATATTATTGTAATTTTCTTGTCATTTCTTTTACTACAAATTATTTAGATTTTTTTTGTTTTTCTTTTTGAGACAGGCTCTTACTCTCTCACCCAGGATAGAGTTCAGTGGTGTGATCACAGCTCACTGGAACCTCAAAATCCTAGGCTCAAGTGATCTTCCCAACTCAGCCTACTGAATAGCTGGGATTACAAATGTAAGCCTGTATTTTGTTAGTATACTAATGGTTGGCAAGGGAATTATAATTAGCATTTTAATTTATAGAAATCTAGTCTGGATTAAAACCAACCTAATTTCAAAAGTATGTACAAACTTTTCTCCTATATAGCTCCATTCCCTCTTCTACACTTTTTGCTATTATTGTCATACAGACCACATCTTTAAAATTGTATGTCCAAGTACCACAAGCCCAACATGCCCATGTAACAAACATGTACCAGCAACCCTTGAATCTAAAAGAAAAAATAATAATACAATGAAATTGTATATCCATCAACCAAGAATTATAATTATCACTTCATGCAACTGTCATTCAAATTAGACTGACTGGAGGAAAAAACAAAAGCGTTACAAAGTTTAAAAAATGCATTTATATATTGCCTTCATGGAGCTGCCAGTAATGGTGCTCTTTATTTCTTTATGTACATTCAAGTTACTCTCTAGTGTCCTTTCATCTCAACTATAACAACTTCCTCTGGTATTTTTTGTGGGGCAGAGTTGTTAGTAAAAAATTACTCAGAATTTATTTAACTGGGAATGTCTTAATTTCAGCATCATTTTGAAGGACAGATTTGCTGGTTACAGAACTCTGGATTGGCAGTGTTTTTCTTTTCTTTCAGCACTTCAAATGCCAGCCAACTACCTTCTTCCCAATGGATTCTGACAATAAATCAACTGTTAAATCTTCCTGAGGATCCTTTGTACACGAGGAGCTGCTTTTCTCTCACTGCTTTCAACATTCCCTTTGGGCTTTGGACAGATTAATTATGATATATCTAAGTTAGGATTTCCTTGAACTGCCCCTCCTTAATATAGGTGTTTAAAGCTATAAATTTCCCTTTAAACATTCTTTAGCAGCATCCCATACATTTTGGTGTACAGCGCTTCTTGGGTGTGTGGATTAATTTTCTTTTATCAAATTTGAAGAGTTTATGCCCATTATCTCTTTGATATTGTTTTTACCCATTTCTCTTCTTACCTTCTCGACTCCCAGAAGTTAGTATGTTTGATGGTGTCCAATGAGGCAATGTTCGGTTTTCATTTTTTTTCCTTTCTGTTCTTTAAGCTAGATAATATCAATTGATCTGCCTTCAAGTTCACTGACTGATTCTTTCTTTGGTCTGTCCTAATCTGCTGCTGAACTCTTCCAGTGAATTTTTTATTTCAGTGATTGTACTTTTTTCCAAATTATACTGGAAGGAATATAAGAGTTATGAAATATAATAATAATTTATACTGTCATTCATAATTAACTATGTATTGACATATTTACACTGATATGTAAATTTTTACTCTTTAATGATATTTCCTATTTCCCTTTAGTTCCTCAAACATAGTTGCCTTTAGATATTTGAACATATTTGAAATAGCTTAAAGTCTTCAGTAAGTTCAATGTCTGGCTTTCCTCAGGAACTTCCATTGATTCTTTATCTCCTGTGTATAGGTCATACTTTCTTGTTATTTCTATGTTTCATATTTTGTTTAGTTAAACATTGGACATTCTAAATAATATGATGTGATAACTTTGGAAATCAGATTCTTCCTCATTCCCAAGGTTTGCTGTTGTTGCTATTTCTGACAGTTGTTTTAAAAAACCTTTCCTGAATCAATTCTGTAGAAGTCTCTGCTCAGTTATATTAGTGGTCAGCTAATGACTGGACAGAGATATCCCATATGCCTAAAACAAGTAAGGCTCTCAGGTTTTGTTAAGAGTCACTGTGTGTGAGCTAAAACACCTTTCTAAAACTTGGCTAAGTAGTTTATAACTGTGCCTAGGCTTTCACTTCCTGCTTGCACAAAGCCTCAAAGTTATCCAGAGGTGAGTGATCAGGACCTTGGTCTTCCTGACCAAGTACACAGCCCATATACTAGTCCATAAACATAACATAAGTCCCAGAGTCCTAAATATGTCTACATATGTGCATAGCCATCCAGATTCCCAGGCATAAACAGAAACTTTTCAAAGTCATTATGGAGAGCTCACTCCCCAGTTTTTCCTTTTAAGCATTTTGGTTATGCTACTGGTTGCCACAACTGTTATCTACTGAATCAGGCACCTGCAATGTTCAACAACTAATTTGTTTGTTTTTGACAATGCCCCTGGGATAAAGGCTGCTCCCAGTGCCAAACTCCAAGTCAGGTTAAACAGAACAGTTTTGCAAGAAGGGTATTCAGGAAACTACCCAATGGGTTGAATAAAAATTCTCTGGGAATGGGGCTTGGAAGGAGTTCCAGTCCCTTCTACTCCCTCCAGTGGTTGCCACAGTGCTGATTTTGACCATGATTCCGGGGTGTTGGTTGTCTAGGTTACCATGGATCTGGAGAGGAAGGGATGTGAACAGCACATGTTAAAACATCACAAAGTACACTGTCTTTACTGATATTCAGCACTTTTTCTTGTATAAATTCTTCCCAGGTTACTGTGAGCCTCTAATTTTCAGAGATCTGACAAAATTATTCTGACAATTTTTGCTAGTTTTTAAATTCTGGTGTAATTTATTATTATTTCTTTTTTTTATAGAGACGAGGCCTTACTATGTTGCCTAGGCTGGTCTTGAATTCCTGGGCTCAAGTAATCCTCTCACTCCCAGGCTTCTAAAGTGCTGGATTTATAAGAGTGGGCCACCGTGCCTACCCTATTTGTTAGTATTCTCACTGCTCTTGAGGAAGAGAGAATTTTTGGAGGTCCTTATTTCACCAATTCACTGATGCTCATCCAAAAACCTTTATTCTTAATCGCCATGCTATAGTGCCCAATAAAAAAGTCATTTGTAAAAAATGCCCCGGTTTTTTTTTCCTTTTTTAACCAAAATCTATTTAAGTCTCTTAAGTTTTGGGTAGAACTATGGACAGAGTACACAGAGATTCTAGCCTCCAAAACCATTTCAGAAAATAGATGAACATTAGAACCCTTCTATCATCTGCAGAAACAAATAAGAGCACATTAGACTATTGAATGGAATAGGGAAGCACATTACTCTATTGAGTGGAATAGGGAAGAGGAACAGCTTATATGAAAACCTATAAAACCTTCTATCTGCAGACATTATATAGATGGTTTCAGCTTCTCTCCCTGTAAATGGAAAAACTGAAAAATACTTTGAACCCTCGTGTTCATACCTCTTATCCCAATAGCATAGCTGAATTCCCTGTCTTTGACTTTTAGACTAATTTAAGTTCCTGTTTGGCTCTACTTTTATGTGACTCAAAAAAAAAAAAAGCCGGGCTCGGTGGTTCAGCCTGTAATCCCGCGCCTTAGGGAGGCTGAGGTGAGTGGATTGCCTGAGCCCGCGGGTTCGAGACCTGCCTGGGCAGCGAGACCTCACCTCTACAATAAAATCAAAAAATCAGCCGGGCGTGGTAGCACATGCCTGTAATTCCGGCTACTCAGAAGGCTGAGGCGGAAGGATCGCCGGAGCCCAGCAGGTCGAGGCTGCGGTGGCCGGGAGTGGCCACTGCACTCCAGTCTGAGCGACCGAGTGAGACTCCAACTCAAAAAAAAAAAAAAAAAGGCATCATTGTACTCAATTCTACATACTGTATAAATCATGGTCAAGTAATATTCTCTGCTATATCCTCTTCATGAGGGTTAAATAGTACCCTCCTGGTTCTTCTTTATTCAGAAGGAAGAAATCAGAGTCAAGGTTGATAATTCAAATTGCACATCTGTTCTCCAATACCCCACTGCTGACCAGACAAATTATTACCATTTTCCATTTCACCTCTCAGCAGGGTCAATATGTAGCTTCACTGAGATAGCCTATTTACACTAAGAACATTTTATTTTTTCCTAAGAACCATAACATACAGCCTAAGAACCATAACATACACCCTATCATTATAACAAGTTGTTCTCAAAAATAGCTGAATTACTTTTGATTTACAGGTCTTAACAATGGCATTATGTCCTTTCAGAAGTCTTTAAAAGAACAGTGAAAAGTAAATTTTAATGAGATATTCTCAATTGTGCTCAGATGGCTTGATGAAGTCTAGATCTACTATTTAAATCCAATTTCATAGTTAATTTATTAGTTTTCAATTTGCAATGCTACAATGTTCTAACTTTATGGTATCCTTTTATCTTAAACTCAGCAAAAGACAGTAGATGGGAAAAACAAATGCTAGAGTGAATACTAACATACTGTAAAAATATATCAAAATTAATACTTGTTTATTTCCAGAAACAAAGCTGCTCAGTTAGCCTCAAAATGCAAACAAACCAGAGTTTTTCTTTTCCTTTAAAAAAGTAAAAATTTCCCACGGGTTCAAGACCCGCCTGGGCAGGTGAGACCTCATCTCTACAATAAAAATAAAAAATTAGCTGGGTGTGGTAGCGTGCGCCTGTAATTCCGGTTACTCAGAAGGCTGAGGCGGAAGGATTGCTGGAGCCCAGCAGGTCGAGGCTGTGGTGGCCGGGAGCAGCCACTGCGCTTCATCTGGGCGACAGAGTGAGACTCCAACTCAAAAAAAAAAAAAAGTAAAAATTTTAAACTTTATTCAAGGGAAAATTATGGGTGTTGGTAATGTTCTATTTCTTAGCCTAGGTAGTAGGTCCATGGATGTTTTTACTTTGTAATATTTCACTGAGCTATTTTTGCTTTGTGCACTTTTCTGTATGCATTTTCAAAAAGAGATTATTATATGGAAGCTCAGTACTAGTCAGAAAGAAACATTAGACAGGAAAACAAGAGGAATCTAGACTTTTATCAAGGCAGAGGAAATATAAGTTCAGTTTGCTTATCATTAATAATATTGCATGTCATTGTTCAAATTGATTATAATAGATATACAACTAGCTTTCACAGGTAATAGATTTAAATGTCAAAGAAATACAGAAAATGTGAATAAGGTGAATAAGTTTTGCAGAAAGTGACATACTTAATAGTAAATATAAGATAAGTTTATTCTTTTAGGCAGTTATGTAATAGCAGGATGTTTATCAATTTTAAGTGGTTCTGTCTACCAGAAGTTTGTTGTAATAAATAAGAAGGCAACTTAAGGAAAAAAATGTCCTTAAAGTTGTTTCTAAAGATAATCTCTTAGATATCACTTTGTAAAAGGCAAAGAAGGTTTAAAATAGTCCTTTTATTTCTCCAATAAACTATAATTCTCCTTACCTACAAAGACCAGTTCATACACATTACAATCTAAAAAGTAGAAAGTGTATTCAATATTTTGCCTTTCATTTTAGAAACACATCTCCCAAATATACTCATTCATAAAAATACTTAAAAGCTGAATTTAAAGTTTTACTGCTAGTACACATCCCAAAAAGCTATATGGGGGGATCAAAAAAAAGGAATTTATTTATTAAAAACTGTGCATTTATTCTTACATGTTTAAACTTCAGTCACCTTCAAAGTACTCTGTTTGATACAATACACCCGTTGAGACACTTTTTCCACTGCTCAAAACCCATCAATTTGGATGCCTGTGAGTGTTTCTGCCATTTTTTGTTTCACCTCTCCCACATCAGCAAGACATTTCCCTTGCAGGACTTTTGTCATCCAGGAAAACAAAAAAGTAACTTGGAGCGATATCAAGAACAGAGAGGGTGAGGAACAGGGGTCATGCGATTTTTTGGTCAAAAACTGCTGAACACTCAGCGCAGTGTGGGCAAGTATACTCGTAAAACACCCATCATTAAATAGACAAACACGTTGAAAGAATCTCAAAAACAAAATTCACTGAAGCCAAATGCAGCCTCTCACAACAATGTTTATTGGTACACTGATGTTGATGGGTTCCCAGATCACTTACCTAGTGGGGGAAGCCTGTACTATAAGAGGCTTGCCCTCCAAAAAATAACTCCAGGTTTTTTTGGGTCCCCCCTCGTAAGTCAGTCTGGGTGTCCTGAAAGCACAAGAGAGCCCTATCACGCTTTTACTGAAGGGCATAAATCTCAACGGCATATGTATCAGAAACTCCTTACTATGTTGCAATTACCTATCTAAGACTGGAGCTACAGCAAACAACCATGTGCTTTCTAGTAGGCCAGAACTACTTATGAAGCTGCCCTCCACAGAATGCAAGATGAGATTTCAGTGACTAAAGGGGGAGGCACACAGAAAAAGTATCCTGCTTTATCTATTTCTATATCTCAAAGTGAAATCTAATGAACCGAGTAAGGGTAAAAGAAAAGAAAATGAACACTTCATGAACAGATGCTTTACAGATGCTACTTGACTTTACCCTCGTGAATTTAAAGGCAGTAATAATTCTCTTCTACAGGCAATGAAAAACTGCTCATAGCCATAAATCAGTCAAGAGATGATACAACTGATTACAGAAGCAGGATTCCTTCCACTTTATCATACTTCCTCCATCCCAATTTTTCTTTCTCCTAATTTATGCTTTCACATTAGATTGTTTCATTTGTAGTAAAACAAACCATTGCATAGGAAAAAATAAAGATATCAAGATGAAATACTAAATCATTAAATGATAATTATCACTTCACTATTTGTTCATATCAATGATTTACTGAGTGCCTACTACATACCAGGTACTTAGCACTCATTATTCCTGTCAGTATTAATTAATCAATCAAAATATGCCAACACATACCTAAACATACAATATTTACACTTAATCATACAAAGTTCACCCCATTCATCAGAGCTAAAACATGATCTTAGAGTATGTTAAAAAATAACAGAACAAAATAAAAATTATTATTTTGACTTTACTCCTTGTGAAAAAGAAGTAAAAAGAGTGAAAAGATGAAGCATGGTAGAATACTAATAACAACTGCTTACCAGTTTTTCTGTGAATGTGTCTTTTCCCAGCTTCCCTGAAAGCAACCATGGCTCTGAAGAAAGCTCGGAGAACTGCCCATCGGAAAACAGCTACAGGATCGATTCCAATCATCCCAGAAATAAACGCATTCTTGCTACTTCTCAGAAGAGCTACAATGTCTGGCCGCATATGATCTGTATTTTTTTCCCTGAAATCCTACATGAAAAAAGAACCAGTATTATCTCTAAAAGAAAAAACTATTAAAATCAAGATGATGGGTGACATGCTTGAACAATGGTTGGATAATGACGACAGAAGCAACTTCTGTCCTGGGTAGTTAAGTGGACCATATGCCTTCTATAAAGTTTCATCCAACCCTAAAACTATTTAATACATGTAAATTAGAAAATTTTATTACAGCATGTTAAACACTGGTCAAGGAGAGTCGCTCCAAAGAGGTATCACATACAACCATAAGAGAGTTGAATAACAAAAAGGAGCCAGACATGAGAAAACCTGAAAGAGCACGCAGAGGGAACACCTACTACCTATGGGTGGTGACGACTTGGGCAACTTAGAAAAAATAGCAATAAAACCAAAAGCTGGAGCATCAGGGGAAAGGGTGAGAGTGATGGAAGATGAGGTAAATAACTAGGTTATATAGAGTCTGTAAACCTGAGTTGGATTGTATTCAAGTATAAAGGAAAGCCCTAGAAGGGTAATGACATGAGCCAACTGGTATTTTATGAGCCACATTGGTTGCAGCATAGGAAATGAATTATACAGAGACAGAATGGAAAAAAAGACTAGATGTTATGATAAACCAGGTTAAGAGCTGACAGTGACTTGGAATAGGTTGGTGGCAACAGTAGAAACAAAAAATAGTTATAATACTTGGGACATGTTTTGTAAGTCAAGGCAAAAAAAACCTGCTGATGGAGTAGGGTGTAGTGAGAGAACGAGAGAATTAGTTTACCACTTATATTTTACGGTTGAGTAACTAGGTAGATAGAGATGCTGTATTCTGACATTGAGAAGATTAAAGAAAAAAAAGATTTGGGGATAGGAAATTAAAATCAAGAGAACGGATTTGTCCCAGGGAAGTTTGAGACAGTGAGGATAGCAATAGTTGTGGGTGACATTTATTTAGAAGCTACTATGTGCTAGGTACTTCTTTAAGTACTTCACAGGTATTATCTCAGTGCATCTCATTTAATCCTCTGAACAATCCTTTGGGATATAAATGGTTATTCCTAATTTATAAAGGAGTAAACTGTGCCAGAGAGAGGTGAAGTATTCTGGCCCTATCACATAACACGTGGAAGAGCAAGGATTCGAACACAGTCAAATAACTAAATGAATATAAGTCTGGGGCCCTAGGGAGATTTCAGAAAATATATTTGGATATTATCAGCGTATAAACTTTTAAAGCTAAATAAAGGCAGTAAATCAGAAGAAACAACTATCTGCCAAAGAATAGGGGTTGGAGGAGATGGAACCCAAGAAAATGGGTTAAAATGTACCATATAAAGAGAGGCGAGGACAGTAGGCATACATCCCAGGAACAAGGGCCCAGAATTATATATACAGTACAGGCATGGACTATAATCTTACAACTATATTCCCATCAAAATGGAAGGATTAAAAATTTGGGCTGGGCGCGGTGGCTCAGCCTATAATCCCAATGCTTTGGGAGGCCGAGGTGAGTGGATTACCTGAGCCCGCGGATTCGAGACCCACCTGGGCAACTTGGTAAGACCTCATCTCTACAATAAATCAAAAAAAAATTAGCCAGGCGTGGTAGCACGCGCCTGTAGTTCCAGCTACTTGGAAGGCTGAGGCGGAAGGATCGCCAGAGTCCAGCAGGTCGAGGCTGCAGCGGCCGGGAGCGGCCACTGCACTCCAGTCTCGGTGACAGAGTGAGACTCCAACTCAAAAAAAAAAAAAAATTGGTGAGTAAATCACCCCAAGTTGATGCACCTTCACAGAATACCTCTAACTTAGAATTTCATGAGGAATACACCAAGTGGCTCAGCCTGTAATCCCGCGCCTTTGGGAGACTGAGGTGACTGGATTGCCTGAGCCCGCAGGTTCAAGACCCGCTTGGACAGCAAGACCTCATCTCTACAATAAATCAAAAAATCAGCCGGGTGTGGTAGTGCATGCCTGTAATTCCGGCTACTTGGAAGGTTGAAGCAGAAGGATCGCCGGAACCCAGCAGGTCGAGGCTGCGGTGGCCGGGAGCGGCCACTGCACTCCAGTCTGGGTGACAGAGTGAGACTCCAACTCAAAAATAAAATAAAATAAAATAAAAATATCATCTATCCTTTTCAGCTTGGACTTAACTTACTACCTTTAGGGCTTTCCTTTCCTAATTCTTCTTTGTTCTCCTGAGAATTGAGGAAAAGGTGAAACAAGCCAGAAGTCTTGGTCCTTGGCTTGTCCTTAAATACCCTTAGAGAAAAAGTATGGATTATAAAGGAAAGTTTGACAAGGCATGGTAGCTCGTGCCTGTAACTCCAGCACTTTGAGAGGCAGAGGTGGGAAGATGCTTGAACCCAGGAATTCAAGACTAGCCTAGGCAACACAGCAAGTTCTTATTCCTACAAAAAAAAAAAATTAGCCAGGTTTGGTGGCATATGTCTGTAGTCCCATATACTCAGGAGGCTGAGGCAGAAGGATTGCCTGAGCCCAGAAGGTCAGGACTGTGGTCAGCTCTGATCGTGTACTGTACTCCAGCCTGGGTGACAGAGTGAGACCCTGACTCAAAACAAAACAAACAAATAAAAAAGTTAGTAAAATTGAGTAAGAGTTTTCAAATCCAAATCACCACAACCACCATACTCAGATAATGCCTGCTGATGGCAGACAAATTGTCAGGCACTAACTTACTCACTTTAAATAACTTACTTTTACTCAATTCTAACAATTACTCAATAAAGCAGATCCAGCCATAATCCATATATTTATTTATAAATAAACAGAGAGGTAAAGTAGCTTGCCAAAGGGCAAACAGATAATAAGTACCAGTGCAGGAACTGAAACACCAATCTGCACACTCCAAAGACTACTCCATCCTATTAATAACTATACTGTACAGCCTAAAAATCTAGAATTTGGCCAGGCATGGTGTAATCCCAGCACTTTGGGAGGCTGAGGCAAGAGGACTGCCTGAGCCCAGAGGTTCGGGACCAGCCTGGCAACTTGGTGGGACCTTGTCTCTACAATAAATCACACACACACACACACACACACACTAGCAAGGCATGGTGGCGTGCATCTACACTTCCAGCTACTTGGAAGGTTGAGGCGGAAGGGTCACCTAAGCCAAGCAGGTCGAGGCTGTGGTGGTCATGAGCATGCCACTGCATTCCAGGCTGGGTGACAAGAGTGAGACTCCAACTCAAAAAAAATATCTAGAATTCTTTTTAAAGTTGACTGTCAAATATCAATAGTAACCAATGACCTTCATTTTACAAGTGAAATGGTCTATCTTCTTCATAGTTCTAGATTTCTAAGTACATAATAAACTGACCACATCATTCTTCTTGAAACTCTCTTTTGGTTTCCATAAAAAAAAAAAAAACAAAAAACTTTTTTGTTTATCACTCACCTCTTGTGCTGCCCTTCTAAGTCCCCACTACTAGTTCATACTGGAAATTCAAATTGGGTTTGATAGTGTGTACTCATTTCTTTGCTCAATCCTCTTACAAGTGATCAGAATCATAGTTATGACTTTACATTAACACTGTCTATATGATGAGGCCCAAATATATTATTTCTAGCTCAGATCTTTCTTGTTATTTTTGAGATCCATTAACACATCTTAAAGGTATGTCAATATAAAAAGAATGTGTAAGACCAATAGCACACCAGTAGTCTGGAAGCATTCACCAGTGAAACCATGTTGGCCTGGAATTTCCTTTGTGGCAATGTTTTAAACTACTAGTTCAAATTATTTAAGTGATAAAATTTTCAGGTTTTCCTATTTTTTTCAGGTTTTAGCTTTTGTAAGATGTGTCTTAATCAAATTTATCTATTTTATGCTTTCAAATTTATTGCAAAATATATTCATATATATAGATAAAATATACTCAAATATATATCTATAATGCATGTAGTAAAGCTGTCTTTTTCAGTCCTGATATCTGTAATTTATGAATCTTTTCTATCATTATTTACCAATTTTTTTTATTTATATATATTTTTTTTTCCAAGGAAGTAATTTTTGGCTTTGTTGATTTCCTTATCCTATGTCTGCTTTATTGCTTTGATTTCTGGTCTTATCTTTATTGTGCCCTTCCACTAATTACTTTGGGTGCGATTTACTGTTTTTTTTCCCTAGTTTCCTGAGATAGAAGCTCAGATAACTACTTTTTAACTTTTATTTCTTTCTAATAGATGCATTTAAAGTTTATAAATTTCCCTCTAATTACTACTTAAACTGCATCCTACAAATTTTGATATGCAATATTTACAGTAATGTTTGGAATAAAATATTATAATTATAAGTGACATGTTGTGATTTCTTTTTTGACTCTTGGTTTATTCAGAGGAGTTCTGCACAATTTCTAAATATCCTATGATTGTCCAAGTATATCTTTATGATATGCCAATTAAGTTAGTCATTTAATAGTGCTGTTTTTATTGACTTTGTATCTGCTTGTTCTTTTAGGTAGTGAGAGATAAGTGTTAAAATCTATAGCTATAATTGTGGGCTTGCCTAGGTCTGCTTTTTGCTTTCCTTTTGTTTTACATATTCTGAATCAAAGTCATTAGGTACATACAACTTTTGGTGATTATGTCTTCCTGTTGAACAGGCCCTTTTTGTCATTAGAATACATACCACTTTGTCACTAGAAATACTTCTGGCCTTAAGGTCTACTTTGTATGACAATAATACAATTCCACCAGCTTTTATCCTTTCCCTATCCTTTAACTTTCAACACAAATGAATATCACAACAAGTATATATACTTTATAATCCCACTTATATAAAATTTAATAACAAGTAAATTAAGAATGATAAAAGTCAGAATAGTAGTTACCGCTGAGGGGAGACTGAGCTGGGAAGGGGCAAAAAGAAGTTCAAACACTAGATTTGTGCACTTCATTCATCTCATAATATGCTCCAGTTTTTGTTTTATTTTTTAAACTGTATTCTTAATTTTTGTTCTAAAATTCATTATTCCCTGTTTTATTCATCTAAGGCAATACTTCAATTCACCCGAAAGCTCTATCCAAAAGTCACTTAGTCACCTATAGTCTATCAATAAAAAAATCTGTGGATGGTACCTCCCAAATATATCTCATAATTATCTGGATCTCCCTAATCTCTAATGCCACTTCAAAGTTTACCTTTACATTTCACCACAGTTTAAAAAAAAAAAAAGTTATCTAATTGATCTCCCAGATTCCACACTCACCCTCTGCTGTCCCTTTCCCCCAAAGCAATCAATGTGATTGTTTAAAAACACAAGTCACAGTCTCTGCTTAAAATATTTTCATAGGCCAGGAGTGGTGGCTCATGCCTGTAATCCCAGCACTTTTGGGAGGTGGGAGGATTGCTTGAGCCCAGAAGTTCAAGATCAGCCTGGGCCTCACAGTGAGATCTCATCTCAACAAAAACATTTTTTTTTAATTAGCTAGGCGTGGTGGCATGTGTCTGTAGTCCCAGCTACTTGGGAGGCTGGATCCCTTCAGCCAAGGAGGTCGAGGCTGAGGTGAGCAGTTATCACAATGGTCATGCCACTTCACTCCACCCTGGGCAATAGAGTGAGACTCCAACTCAGAAAATAAATAAAATCTTTTCATTGTATCTCATAATAATTTTAATAAAAACCAAATTCTTTTAACTTAGCCTAGAAGCCCTAAATAACTGACCCACTGATCATTACCTTAACCCATTTCACATCATTCTCCTTTATTATAATCTAGCAGCACTAATGTATTATCAACTATTTCAACATATCAAACTCTTTCCTATTCCATGATCTATAATGCTTGCCACGCTAACTCCCCGCCAAGGTACCATTTACTTCAGGTCATCTCAAAATTTAAGTTTCTTAGAGAGGTGCCATAAATCAACAAATTCAAAAGCCATTATTTTACTACTTTCTCTCATTGAACTCATTCATTCATTTGTAGTACATAGTTCATTTATCTCTATATTACATGTATACGTACTATGTATATAAATATATATGTATATGTAACATGTATATACATAGAGTCAGAAACATGTCTGTCTAGTTTATCATCAGATCATTCCAAACACCAAGCACAAAGTCTGACACATGGTCTGTGTCCAGTAAATACTTCTTGAATAAATATATCAGTTAACGGATGAATAAATTATCTTAAGATACTTACTCAAGGTCCAGGAGGCAATAAATTTCTGAACTATTCTCTGTATCTTCACTGTCTTGCAGTGAAATTAAGTGCTTTACATGGCAGATTTAAACATCAAATGGTTGAAGAGTGACAGATTCACCAATTAGAAACAAGAAATGGACAAGATTATGAAGATTCCCCTACACAGGAATTAGGAGTTTCAATACAATCATTAAAAGTGCAAGCTCACAAATACCTAATAATGCATGAAGACATGAAGACTCTGTCAAGACTTATGGGTACAGAGAAGGGAAAAATTCAACAAATTATGTGAATGAACAAGTGGATTTGAGATATATAGATGCTATCTATTCTTTCAGATCTAAAAAGTTATTAGAATGAACTGACATCAGGTTTATATGTAGGCAGAAACAAACTGCATTACTTAAGACAGTAATGTACTGAAAAGTAGAATCTGAATTTTAGTAACATCTTTATAAATGTCTCCAATTATTACTAATCAAAAGCCTCCACAAACTACAGAGTGGGTAGTGTGTCAGGATGAGTGACATTGTCAAAAACATACCTCCGCCCTGAAAGCATATTCAGTGAGAGATTTACTGACCTTTACCCCATATTTTACTTTTCCAGCATAATGTTTTATGATGAAAGCAGGCTCCATCACAGCTGGAAATTCGATGTAAGAATTCTCTTCATGTTGATGCTTAAACTTGTCTAGCAATGTTTGATTTGTAGCCTGAGGAAAGCTAAATTTAAAAAAAGAAAGAAAGAAAAAAATACTAAAGAAGGATGCAGTAGTTAGTATGACTATCTAAAAAGCACATTTTAATTACATTGCCATCTAACACATTAACAGTATACAAAGAGTTTTCACCTATATTTTCTAACCTGGTTCTCATAACAAGCTAAAAAGTATGTATTACAAAGATTGGTGTTCCTATTTTACAGTGAGGAATTAGAAGTTGTGATTTGCTTATCCTTATACTCTAAGCAGCAGAACCAAGAAATTAACTAAAGTCATTAAATATTTAGCTTAGGCTGCATTGTTCTCCACTACTGTAAAACCCAAAGGAAAATAAAACCCAAATCATATGTTCTGTGGAGCCAAAAACTCCCAAATAAGGGAATAATCTCTCAATTTTCAAAGGTCCTTAAAAATCCATAAAAATTATTTGATTTCCTACTTCTTCATGCATAAATAAGTAGTTTTCTTACCTACACCAATTACTACATATTTCCATATTATATCTGTTATTATTACAAATATAAATGAGTTTGTACTCATTGACTATACTGATAGAGAATTTCATATCCAGGAATCATATAAATGACATCTATTAAGTATTAACTGAATAATAGGAAATATAAAAATAAAAAAGTTGAGAAGAGGAAAAAACCACTAGTGGTTGTGAATAACGAAAAGATTCACATAGGACACAGGAAGCAATTGTGAGCTAGATGTTAAGAGTTTCAAACAGAGAAAATATCACTGATAGAAAAAGGAGAAACAAAGTATCTTTCAGAAAATAACTTAACGATGGCTGAAATAATGAAAATAATGTGACATAAAGTTGTAAAGATGCTTACTACAAATCTAATGTGTAAAAATGATCCCAAAATTACAACAAAAATGGTTAATTACATAGCATGTACTGGAAACCGTAAAGAGAATGGCTCTTGGCATCAGACAGTCATAGTTTGGGTTATCAGTTCTATCACTGACCTTGGGCAAGCTAGGTAACCTTTGAGAAGTAGTCTTCTAATACACAAATGAGTACAATACCAGGAATCATAGTGAGAGAACCGTAATAGAGTATACCATAGACTTAGGTTAAGAGCATACTATAACCCAATAAATATGTAATTGGCTTGTGGACAATAGCACAGCCATTTTAGTTTTCTGCTTTAAAACATAACCTGTAGCTGTTTAAAGTTTCAGTTATGGGAAAAACTGCAAAGCTCCAGTTCAAGCTTCAACCCCTTCCCTTGACCCACTTTCCCCTTAGCAACAACCAATCAGGTGCCAGGGGAAAATCACCTAAAGTTTCCAAATGTCTCTGCAACTTCCCCAGCTAGTGGGCCAAGGTCAGCCTGAGTCAAGCTAGCCAATCCTCCACGATTAAGCTGACCACCAGAGGTTATTACTCAATTAAATGGTAACAAGACTGGAAAGTCCCCCCAAACTCCTCCTTCCTTTGTGTAGAAACATAAAAGGTGTCTGCTTAAGGAAGTCAGGGCCTCTGGGTGTACTCCGCTGTGTCAGTTGTCGACAGAGGTCCAGGCTCGAGCTTGCAAAATAAAGACCTTCTTGAACTTTCATCGGAATTGGCTCTTGGTGGTCTCTCAGATTGAACTTTCGGCCACTATAATAGTACTAGTAGAACCAAGTAAGACTAGTAAAAATATCCAAAGCTAGCTGGAATCCCACAGGGATTACACAAATGTTATAAAGTTTATATTGATAAAACTACCATTCTCTTAGTCACCTTGGTATGATTGCTTGCTTGATTGATTGATTAATATTGAGATGAGGTCTCACTCTTTAGTCCAAGCTGGAGTGCTGTGGCATGATAACATGGCTCACTGCAGCCCCAACTTTCTGGGCTCAGGTGATCCTTCCACCTCAGTCTCCCAAGTAGCTGGGACTACAGGCATGGGCCACCAGGTCCAGGTAATTTTTTAATTTTCTGTAGAGACGAGGTTTCGCTATGTTGCCTAGGCTGGTCTCAGACTCCTGGGATCAAGCAATCCCTCTTGCCCTGGCCTACCAAAGTGCTGGGATTGCTGGTGTGAACCACATGCCCAGCCCACCTTGGCCTGCTTTTCCATTCAAATACATCCCTTTCTCAAAATATCTCTACTGTCTAGCTCACTCCAAAACTCTAAAGCAACTCCAGAATGGATTATAATCCTCACAATTTCAGAGACTACAATAGCAGACTCTATAATACTCTCATCAATTATAATCTCTACCTTCTTTCAAGTCACTAAAGTTTATTACCAAAATAAATTTTCCTACAATAGTACTTTAATCATGTGCTCTTTACTAGAAAATGTATGGATCACCAAGGCAAAGAGACTGACTCCAAGTTCCTAAGCCTAGGCCAATCCAACCTCTGCAAATTTACCACTCACATAGCTTCTGTTACAGGTGGATGCTCACCTCATTGTCATTAGGTAAGTGTTTCTCTTCTAATCCTCTGACTAACTGAAAACCTTATGATATATCTTCTTTCACTTTTAAATTGAGAACAAAATCTTCCAAAGGAAGGACAGACACGAGAACAGTCTTTACTTGAAACCAGGAAAGGTGGAAAGGAAAGCTCTCTAAAGAGTCTGCATTCAACAGACATTACATTATCAGGCAAGAGTACAGAACAGAAGCAAAACAGACATTATTGCTTATTTCAAAGCTCTTAATCTAGTATTTCCCAAAGGCTATTTGCAAGGGTAGCCTCAGAAGAACCACTGGGGCTTCCCAAACTATCAGTACCTGGACCCTACCTCCTTTAATCAGGGTGATGACCTGGCATCAGTGCTATTTACAAATTCCCAAGGAAATTCTTATGAGCACACAAGATTCACAAAATGCTACCCTAGACAAATGCTCTAATCCTAACTTCAGTCACTCTCTGTTACAATGTAGATTCTGGTTCAACAGATCTGGGGTAGAAGCCTGAGACTCTATATTTCTAACAAGCTTCAAGGTGGTCCACTGCTGCTGTCAAAAGATGACACTTGGCGGCGTACAATAGCTCACACGTGTAATCCCAGTACTTTGGGAGGCCAAGGTGGAAGGATCGCTTGAGCCCAAGTGTTCAAAACCAGCCTAGGCAACACAGTGACAGCTCATCTCTACAAAAAAAAAATCCAAAAAGTAGCCGGGTGTGGTATCAGCTACTCAGGAGGCTGAGGCAGAAAGATCCCTTAAGCACAGGAGTAGAAGGCTACAGTGAGCCATGATCGTGCCCTATACTCCAATCTGGGTGAGAGAGTAAGACTCCAACAGAGTAAGAAAAGGAAAAAAATGATGACACTTTGAGTGCTACAGGAAAGACTGCAACATTCCTAACATCCTGCTCATACATAACACTGAGATTTTACTTATACCATTCCTCCTTCCCAAAGGCAATATTATATTCCACAGAATCTAGCTTAAATAACTTATGTAAAATTATCCAGCCAATAAGTAGCAGAGACAAGACTATCCAAGATTTCTAATCTTAAACCCATGCACCTAGAGCACTGCAAACACGTTGCATAAAGTAGAAACACTACTAAGGATATAGTTCATATTATATATTCCCTATAGAAAAAATATTTTTAGAGAAAAAAATACTTGATGTGAGTCCCAAAATAGTTCTTTGAAATGCAACTAATTTACTTTCAACCCATCTTTACACATAAATGCAGAGGAAAAATATTCCATGCCTTTGTATCTTCTGAGACATTAAAGCATAGCATAGAGACTAAAGGAGTTTAAGACATATTACCCCAAAATATGCACCTTTAGGATATTATTTTAAGCTGAATGTACACAAGCAACAGCAGATTCAGGAAGGACTTCCGACCTCTTTTTTTCTACCTTAGACAGGCATGAATTCCTAGTGACAAAGATGTTCTCCCTATACTAGGAAGAGAAGAACACTTTAATCACCAGAGACTAGAAATTAACCCTGAAATGGATCTGTACAAATCAATTTACTAAAATAATATTTATATTCCACCAGCTTTTCTCAATGTATCTCTTAGTCACTTCTCCACAATTTACTGCCCATGCATACCCCCAGATCCTTGTCTTGTCATTTATTCAAACATTTACTTCTTTGTCTAAAATATATATAGGTTTTCTGAGTGGACTGGATTAAAATTAAAAAGGTGGTACATATACATGATTAAATATTATGCAGCCATAAAGAAGAACAAAATTATGGACTTCACAGCAACTTGGATAGATTTAGAGTCTATCATGCTCAGTGATCCAACACAGAAACAAAGAACTGAGTACCACGTGTTCTCACTCATAAGTGGATCCTGAACATTTATCATAACACTGTAAGAAAGGGATTGGTAGTAGTGGGACACTGTGGGGTGGGGGGATAGGGTGGGCGACATAACATCAGTAAGGGTACCTGATCCCAAACCAGGCAAAGTGAGGATCAATGCGAGACCCAAACTTCACCTGTACGATGATCATTTATGTACCTAATTTTGAATTGTACCCTACATCTTTAAAAATTAAAAAAAAAAAAAAAAGATATATAGGCTTTATGCTCTGATAACTTCTTGAGGTCTTCATTTTTGTGTGAGGTGCCCCCGTACGTGTAAAATTTTAATAAAACATGTTTTTCTTCTGTTAATCTGTCTATGACAGTTTAATTCTTAGGCACAGCTAGAGACCCTAAGAGGCAAGAGGAGAAATTTTTCCTCCCCTGTACAACAATGATAGTCCACTTACAAGGAGCGGTAATAACTACAGGACTGACTCATAAAGAGATGAAAAAAATAAGAGCTTATTAAAAATTTGTATGAAGGACTGAACATAGAAACATAATTGAAGAGATGATTAAAGGTTATTCATTCCAGTTTCTACCTACAATATCCTGACAGATGATGCAAAGTACCTACTATAACAGGAATTTGTATTAATTTTTGAGGCAGCTGTTCATCAACTCTAATGATTAAAAGTTATTTTATTGAGGCAAAATCTGTTTTTCTGAAATTTCTGGCCATATGGCTTAACCCCAGAAGCTTCTGGGCAATATCAAAGAGGTGAAATTTTCTTCACTGGGTTGCATCTATGTGAGATGGCAACTGGCCAGGAAAATATAGCGGTTATACAATAAGATGTGCATTCAATGAAATTTTGCTTAAAAAATGACAGGAGAAACATGAACCCCTTGCTCTATCCGCTACCTCACTGACGTTTAAAAACACCTTGAGATATACAGCAGAGAATATCCTCATTTACCATCATCATCTCCTTTCTGCATACAAGGAAACTGAGGACCAAAGATAATAAGATACTGGCCAAGAGTAGTTGTGATTTTATATACATATGCATACATATACATACACATATACATATATGTATATATACATATGTATATACTAGGGGGACCCAAAACCACAGTATTTATAAAAAATTGTGTACTTATTCTTACACATTTAAACTTCAGTCACCTTCCAAGTACTCTCCGTTTGATTCAATATACCTATCAAGATGCTTTTTTCACTTCTCAAAACAGTTTTTGAACTCATCAATTTTGATGCTTTTTAGTGCTTCTACCATTTTTTGTTTCACCTCTTCTACACTGGCAAAATGTTTCCCTTGGAGGACTTTTTTCATCCAGGGCAACAACAACAAAAAAAGATGGGAGGACTTTTTTCATCAGGGAAACAAAAAACAAAGATGCTTGAGGGTGAGATTGGGTGAACAGGGAGGGTAGGGAATGGGCTTATGCTGTTTTGGTCAAAAACTGGTGAACACTCAGCACAATGTGGATAGGTGTGCTCATGTGGGCAGGTGTGCCTGTAAATCACCCATCATGAAATGGGCAAACATACTGAAAGTATCTGAAAATTAACTGAAGCCAAAGGCAGCCTCTCACAACAATGCTAGCTGGTACATTGATGCTGACAGGTTCCTAGAACACTTACCTAGTGGGAGAAGCCTGTACTATAAGGGGCTCACCCTCCAAAAGATAATTACAAGTTTTTTGGGGGGTCCCCTCATGTGTGCATCTGATATAGAGACTCACTATTGTTTGTCTATATTGCCACAGCCTCAAGAGGAGGGCATGGCAAATATTTGAGTGTTCCTCTCTTGCAGGTACCTACATTCCTGAGAGTTAACAAAAGGTATTGTTTCTGCTTCCCCTTATCTCCTATACATTCCCAATAAGTAACTTCAAAGAGAACTTAACTTCCCTGCAGACTGTGCCCAATTAATTGAGAAATGTAAATCCTCATTTATTCCCTTTTCTTAATAGTCACAGGTTTGTGCAACTTTTGAATCAATGTAATTATAAGTCTGGTGATTTGTACAATTTTTGCATATAACAACATGCAACGATGTGTGATGTCTTAGGCCCCTTACTCTATGGCAAGCTTGATTAAGGCTTCTGCTGGGTGTTACTAATAAATATCTGTGAGATCCCTCTGGTAACTGGCACCAGGAAATGTGGATCATAAAATGTCATTATTGACAAAATGTGGCTGTAACTTAGGTTCTAAACAATGCTCTGCTAGTCACGTAGTCAATGTATCAATACCAACTACTCTGAACTTATAAAAGCGAATTGTAGTCGGGTACGGTGGCTCATGCCTGCAATCCCAGCACTTTGGGAGGCCTGAGCCCAAGATCAGCCTAGGCAACATAGTAAGAGCTCATTTCTGCAATAAATCAAAAAATTAGCCTGGTATGGTACTGTATGCCTATAGTTCCAGCTACTTGGAAGGCTAAGGAGCCTGAGCCCAGCAAGTTGAGGATGGGCATGCCCTGCACTCCAGTCTGGGCAACAAAGTGAGACTATGACTCAAAAAAATTAAAAAATAAAAGCAAAGGGCAACCCCCTCGGGTCCCCTCCTACTGTAGGAGCTTTTCTGTCCTCCTAATAAATTCTAATGAAAGAAGGAAGGAAGGAAGGAAGGCAGGCAGGCAGGAAGGAAGTAAAGAAAGAAAGAAGGAAAAGAAAAGAAAGAAGTGGACTGTAAAACTTAAATGGTGAGCAGAACCATTTTAGAAAGGGCTCAAGTCCCGCTCTGCTACCTGGATTCGAATTCGAAATAAAACTCCTTCTACCAGTTCTCTTCCCCTTTGATTTATTAATATCAAGGGAGAGAAGTTGAGCATTACTTGGACCATAACATATCCATATATATGTATATGTTGGTTTTCGTCTATGGTTCCTGGCTTATAAAATCCTATAGCCTCGGTTATAGTCTTCTGTTAGAATACTGGGGCACTTTAGAACTCAGAAGCAGGCCCCAGAAAACAATGTTTCTCTCTCTGAACTTCTCTTGTCCTCCTTTTACCTCTTGGCCAAGATCAAGTGAAGTATCTGTTATCAGTTTTTAAAAATTCTAATGTGATTGTGGGTCAACAGACTCATTCCAGAGTGGGTCCTGCTCCATACTCCGGAGGAAGGAATGCTGCACAGAGAGGTCAAGAAGAATCTGAACAGACAGGCCGTGCTGGGTTGCCCCACTCAGTCTATTAGTATGAGATCATACCCTTTTTATCCAATCACATTTCTACAAGGTTGTCAATCAAGTCTATGTAGTGAAGCCTCCACAAAAACCCAAAAGAATAGGGTGTGAAGAGCTTCCAGAGACCTGAACACAAGGAGGTTTCTGGAGGGCGGTGCACCTATGGAGGACATGGAAGTTCCGTGTCCCTTCCCCCATACCTCGCCCTATACATCTCTTTACTGTATCCTTTACAATACACCAATAAATTTAAGTGTTTCCCTAAATTGTATGAGCCATACCAGCAAATGAATCAAACCCAAACAGGAAGTCCTGGGAACCCCAACTTGAAGCTAGTTAGTCAGAAGTTCCAGAGCCCTGGACTTGTGACTGGTGTCTGAAGTGGGGCAGGTGGCAGGTGGGAGTGGAATGGAGAAGGTAGGCCAATCCTGAGGACTAAGCCTTCAATCTGTGGGATCTGACGCTATCTCCAAGTATCATCAGAACTGAATTGGAGGACCCCACTGGTGTCCACTGTCTCGTTGGTGTGGAAAAATCCATATACATTTGCTCACAGAAGTCTTCTGTGTCTATTGTTGCAATGTGAGAGAAGAGGAAAAATATGATTCTCTTGACCCAAACAATTGGTGTCAAGAGAAGTGAAATTTGCTAGAATAGCCCTGGCTTACTGAAACATGTGGTCTGGGAAAAGAAAGGCTAAAAGGGTGGGGGATGAGGCACCTTTGATTCCTGAGTGGCCGCATGGTCAGTTACCCATAGAATGGAACTGCAGCTATGCAGTGCTCAGTTACTAAAGGGAAGAGTTACCAGGAGAATTTAGAGATGGATCCAACTCCCAGTGTGTTGGTTCACTGTATACATAAGGAAATACAAACTAATAAGAAAAAGGCAAAATATTCAAACCATTGGTTATTGATATCTATAGCCAATGAAATTAAAAGAATGCTTAGAAAGAAAGAAAGAAAGAAAGAAAGAAAGAAAGAAAGAAAGAAAGAAAGAAAGAAAGAAAGAAAGAAAGAAAGAAAGAAAGAGTGTGTGCTTCATTGGGCCTTGAAGCTGGAACAACCCCAGATATTGGTCTGTCTGAGCTCAGACTGCTAGCCTCAAAGCCACCTCCAACAGCAGAATTATGCAGGGAGAACAGAAATACCTATGTGACCTGTGGTTACCAAGAAGGTGGTCAATGTGATGGAAGGGCAAAAACAAGTAACTACTGAAACCAGAGTACAGGGTGAAGAAATTATTTCTTTTTTCAGACTGGTATTATCAGCTTCCTAAGGAATCATTTCTAAAATGGATTATGAGAGTGACTAATTTAGGGGCAGTCTATCTGTGGTTTCCAATGGTGTAGAAGAGCATGTATGGGCTGGTGTAGGACACACACCTCACTACTGAACAACAACAGATGGCTATACATGATCCAAATACAGAGGAGATTATTCCTGAAGAAATAGCCAGCTCAGTGGACTGGATAAAGCCCACTATCAGATCTGCTTACTCTGAAAAGGGGGACTGCTCAACTCTCCCTATAAATGCCAAGTGGAGCACCACAGACGAGGCAGATGACATGCCTCCCATGCAAGCCATAGAACTGGCTTTATGGTGACAGAAATATCCACTCTAGGAATATGCCTTTTACCCAAGTCATGATAAATGCTGTGATTAAGGGGCCCCTGCTACATGGGCATCACATATGATGCTACTTCTGTAGAACTGAACAACTTAGAGAAGCTTTGACTAATTTGCTGTCTCAGCTTCCTCTCATGGGTCTTACAGCTGCTAATAAAAACATAAGATTAATTAACAAAAAAAAAATGGGGAAAAGAAAAAGAGTTAATTCAGAGGGCTCATCCCAGGAAGGTGGAAATTCTTAAAAGGTGAATAAACAAACCATCAATGGGGTGAACTAAGAGGTAAAAGAAAGGGGAGCATCATGGGACTCATCCTAACAGTGTGGAAATCTTTAGATGGCTATTAAGAAATGGGATGAGCCGGGCTCGGTGGTTCAGCCTGTAATCCCGCGCCTTTGGGAGGCTGAAGTGAGTGGACTGCCTGAGCCCGCGGGGTCAAGACCCGCCTGGGCAGGCGAGACCTCATCTCTACAATAAAATCAAAAAATTAGCTGGACGTGGTAGCGCATGCCTGTAATTCCGGCTACTCAGAAGGCTGAGGCGGAAGGATCGCCGGAGCCCGGCAGGTTGAGGCTGTGGTGGCCGGGAGCGGCCATTGCACTCCAGTCTGGGCGACAGAGACTCCAACTCAAAAAAAAAACAAACAAACAAAAAGAAATGGGATGAATAAAATAAAAATTAATGGAGTTAAAACAACCTCAACTCAACACTATTGAAGTCGGGTTGAGTCCACCGAAGGGAGACCTATCTGGTCCCCCAACATTTAAAGGCACTAAAACAGTTTGCTCAGTCCCCCCTTACCCTGTTTGTAGGAATTTAAAAAGCCAGACTGTAAAAATTACAATTAGAAACCCCACCTAAAATAGCCTGGAGCATGGTTAGACTGGTTAATCAAGGTAACAGAGGACAGAGAGTCATGGTCCCTTGGGTCAATCCCTGACTACAAACTAAAGACCTTTACACAAGAGAGGGTAAAATGTTCCGAGGGTGGAGAAAAGAAGTTTCTAGGATTAAAAGATTAAAATGTAAGGGTTGAAAGGACTGTGGAAGTTGGAAGGTTTAAGTGGACTTTATGTAAAGAAGTTGGGCTGGGCTAGATGGCTCAGCCTGTAATTCCAGCACTTTGGGAGGCTGAGGTGAGTGGATTGCCTGAGCCCGCGGGTTCGAGACCCATCTGGGCAACTTGATGAGACCTCATCTTTACAATAAATCAAAAATTAGCCAGGCATGGTAGCGCACGCCTGTAGTTCCGGCTACTTGGAAGGCTGAGGTGGAAGGATTGCCGGAGCCCAGCAGGTGGAGCCTGCGGTGGCCAGGAGCGGCCACTGCACTCCAGTCTGGGTGACAGAGTGAGACTCCAACTCAAAAAAAAAAAAAAAAAGAAGCTGTCTCCTTATCTGAAAGTTTTATGGGCATGAACAACGTATCTGACTGTAGGATTTTCCCCCTGCTTAGTACTGCAGATCTGTCCAGTAAGCAGTATCAATTAGGCATGCTAAATGGTAAGACTGCCTGGGCTCACACGTTGTAAATTACTTTGAGTGCAGGTGGGACAAATGCTCCATTTGGTAGCTCTTCTTAGAGTATTTCCTGGGGCAAAAGCTTGTGAGCAACTCCTATGGTCAACTAATGGGACTTTGGACTAGAGAATTTCCACTGGAGGGGTCTTTATTGCCTTGTTATGGGACTTTGACTAAAGTCATCCCTATTAATGAAGGGCATAAAATGATCTTAACACCTGAAATACCCACACAGTACTGCATGATGACAAAAAAACACTCTAATGGGGATGTCACAGTGCCCAGATGAGTTCCATAAAACACCCACATATTTGGTCACAGAAATATTCTGTGCTGATTCTTTTGGTGTGAAAACAAAGAAAAAACATGGTTTGAGGGTTTTTCCAAAACAGTAGTTAATAGAGATGTGATACACACCCTGAACTTCTGACTCTAACTGGCAAGTAGTACAGGAAAGCAATGTGATACTTCAAAGCACAAGCTTATTAGTCAGAAATCCTTGCAGGGTTTGACTCTCAAGTCCACCATTTACTACCTATATGATCTTTTTCTTGAATTATTTCTTAAACTTTTTTGTTTCTATAAAATACCTCAGACAGAAAGGACTGCTTATCATTCTATTATCAACCACAATGATTCTCAACACTGAATAAATATCAAAACCACCTATGAGGCTTTCCCAAATAAGGACATACCAGAGGTAAGTTATGCAAACAAAGTTATGAACTATCAATGTTACAATTTTAGGAGAAATTGTATGTGTGTGTGTGTGTGTGTATGTGTATCTAGATATATCTATATGTATATATACAGAGAGAGAGAGAGAGAGAGAGAGAGAATACACAACACACAATGACAGAAACTTTACAAAATTCTGGACAAAATAGCAAAGTACTTTTTAACTTGTTTTAATAGCATTTAGATTAATGGAAATAGACTAGTGATAGAGCGGGTTAGAGTTACATTTGACTTAACTGCTAGCAGTATCCTTTACCCCTATATTTTTCATTGTCATCTTACTTTCTATTTGTACGTAGTAATTCTGTATGTTTATAGCAAATTAATACGGTGGCATATAACTTACCATACAAAACAGGTTATTTCTGAGAGTAAGAGTTACTTTTAACACTTTGCACTCAGAGACATCTTGTGGGTCACCTACCAGCAGCTCAACTGCACTTTTTTTCATGAAATAGTGAAAACAAATCACTTCATATTAAATAGTATAACATTGAAATCAATTATTTAATTGTAATGATATCTGGCTTATAACAGAATTTTGGACATTGAGGAACTTATTTATGACAAAAAAATCAAATCAAATTCGTATCCTATATTTTTCTAATGAGTGAAACAATCACTGACATGCATTGCAGGTTCATTGATACATGTTGTGCAATGGCAATTTGTTAGGCATCTTCCACCTGGTGGTTTTCTATTCAAGCAGATGGTGCAGTCTCGTTTTCTTCTTTCCACATTAATAATATGTAATTTATTGTCCAATCTGTTGTTCAGAAACAATGTGGAAGGATACAATTGTGATTCCTGAAAACCACTTCTCAACTGATGAAATCAGAAGCTTGACAGATTTCAAATGGGACATAAGTTTTTTCATTGCTTTTGGATGGAAAACTTCAAGAAAACATACATTTTTGAAAAATTTGCATACGTTTGTCCTGTTATATAATCATCAGCAATGTCTTATGTCCCCTCTTAGGGGTTTGCTAGATTTACATCCAAGTGCAAAGGTTTAGTAACTAGACTGGAAAGCAGACATAAACTTTAGATTGTCCCATGCATATCTGATATAGCAATCATACTATGATAGTAAATTCTCAGTGTTTTCTATCCTAAATTTAACAGGTATAATATTAAACTAGGAATCAAGTAACCTAATCTAATTTCTAAATATTTTTTACTAAAGAGTCATGAAAAACCCTAACAATCGCCTCATTTCAGTTTGCCAATTCTAGATATGCCAAAGTGTGTAAAAGAAATCTGGAAAAAATTACGAAAAAAATGAGTTCAAAGATAGTGAAATTCATCATATTTACCTAAAAACACACACATATTTTTTAAAAATCGCATAAAGGAAACTTTGGCTCTTTATTTCATCATGTAAAAAAAGAAAGTTTAAACTTAAGAAGACATGAAAAGTTTAAATGGATAATAACAAAATAGAAAATAAACATACTTACTTGCTTTCTTCATCCAAAAGATGAAGCAGTCCCGTTGGTTTTTTGCTAATAAGATTTATGCAACTAGTATTATCAATATAATCTATGTTGTGCCAGCTGATACCTTCAGTTCTATATTCCTCCTAAGAAAACCAAAAAACAAAACAATTTATTCATCTTGCAGAAAATAATATGTATACAATAATAGAGATTGAAAATCGTTTACCATGCTTGAAAGTCTAAGAGTTTTCTTTAAAAATCACCAATGCACACAATGAAAAGATGTATAATTACAGTTGTACAATCTTAATACAATGTATAATGGGTTATATCTTTAAAAAGTATATGTAATCAAATTTGTTGGTTCGAATCTGATTTCTGAGACCCACTGTAATAAAAATTTGGGGCTAAATTTGTTTCAGCTACAATATCTGATGACTCCACAAAATAAAAATATACAATGAAGCCTAATCTCTCCCACATGACTCTAAGTCATTAGAATGATTGTATTTATTAGATCATTAACAATTAATTTATAAAACAGAATTTTTGGGAAAAGTAGTGATCAATGATATAAATAATATGGAATTCATACGCACTTAACTTTGGCAAAATAAAATCCTTGGAACAATTTTTTTTTAAAAAAAGAGTTTCAAATTCCAAGGTTAAAAAACTCAAAGTTTGGGTCTTGAGCAATTATTTAAAATTCTCTTTCAAAGCACCCATTTTTTCTCACTCCTTCTCTGTACTGGGAAATACTCTTTTATTCATTCTTGTGATGCTTTTACTTTTGAGACTGTTTTTTCAGAAAGATGTACCTAAGAATGTAAAGGAGATACATTTCTACACAAAATGATATATAGGCACCAAATAAAATACCTTGTTTGCGTCAAGGTTTTAAGCATTCACTGATAATACCTGCACAAATCAACTGCAAATATAGTGGTTTTGCAAAACAGCCATTTGTAACGCTATCTTTCTTTGTGTATTCACTACTATCCTGTAAGGAAGAATGGACCCTAATATCACCTATAGTTACTCTAATTAGGAAAGGGAAATGCTTAATTCTTTCCTTTTAATATAACCATTTCAAGAGTAAAGTATTGTCATATACAGGTCACTTCCAAACAGTATAAAGAGTGTTTTTCCCCAGTTCTTTTTTGCAGCATGGATAATAAGCATACTAAATAGCATGAGCATATTATTATTATTATTTATTATGTTTTTTTTTTGAGTTGGAGTCTCACTCTGTCACCCAGACTGGAGTGCAGTGGCCGCTCCCGGCCACCACAGCCTCTACCCGCTGGGCTCCGGCGATCCTTCCGCCTCAGCCTTCCCAGTAGCCGGAATTACAGGCATGCGCTACCATGCCCGGCTGATTTTTTGATTTATTGTAGAGATGAGGTCTCGCTGCCCAGACGGGTCTCGAACCCGCGGGCTCAGGCAATCCACTCACCTCAGCCTCCCAAAGGTGCAGGATTACAGGCTGAGCCACCGAGCCCGGTTTGAGCATATTATTTTTATAGGCATTACTAGAAATCCCAAAGTCCTCCTCCACCTCCTCTGAAAGACCATCCAAACTCTTCTGCCCAAAACAGCTTCTAATATAATTGATAAGATTGCTTTTATAAATAATATCTAAATGGAATCATATAATACATATTCTTTTTGTCTGACTTCTTTTTTTATGTACCTAAAGACCATTCATTTCACCTGCTGTAGGACAGGGGCTGCGAAACAACCCACTCCTGTATGTAGTGCTTATAGCCGCTTTCTCAATGTAAAAGGGGCATTGAAACACATGGTCCAAAAAGTCTAAAACACATATATATCTGGCCCTTTTTGAAAAAGTATACCCAATTCTGCTACAAAGTTTTAGTTCTAAAACTGTAATATACAACAGAATAACACGAAGGACTTGAAAAAACACAGACTGTTGGGTACCATCCCCAGAATTTCTAAATAAGTAGGTATAGAAAACTTAGAATTTTCATTTCTAAAATGTTTCCAGGTGATGCTGATACTACTAGTGGGAGGAGGGGGAGAACAAACACTTTGAAAAGCACTGCTGCAGCATATTCCTGTGTGTGTGTGTGTACTTATTCATCCATTCTACTATTGATAGACATTGTACTTATTTCTAATATTTGGTCATTAAAATGCCTTATGACCATTTCTGCACAAAACTTTTGGTGTACATTCATATATATTTTGAGAGTGAAAACAGAGGATTGTAAACTGCAAATATTTAACCACGGCAGATACTACCAAACTTTCTGAAGTACTTGCAACAATTTACATACTCACCACCAGTGTATGATAGTTTCCTTATCAACATATCTTTCCAATACCTACTTTATCTGTCTTTTTAATTTTGGTCATTCTGAAGGATGCCTGGCAGTATCTCACTGTGGTTTTACTTTTAGTTTCACTGACGAATAATAAGGGAAAAGTTTTTCCTACGTTTACTGCCCACTTGGACATCCCCTTCTATGACATGCCTGTGTTCATGGTAAATTCTTAGCAAACACTGCTGCCTTTATCTCAGTCTCAGGAAAAAAGTATTCAGTCTTTTCCACTAAGTATGATATTAACTACAGGTTCTGGTAAATGCCTTTTTTCAGGAAGATCCTTTCTATTCCTAATTTGGTAAGAGTTTGTTTAAAAAGGGAAAAAAAAAAACCAACCAGGAATGGATATGCAATTTTATCAAATGCTTTTTTTGTATCTAATGAGATAACCATGAGTTTTTTCCTTCTTTGTTAACAAATGATTAAATTGCTTGATGCTAAAATGTAAAACATACTTGGAAAAAACTCCCCTTGATTCCAACGTACTATCTTTTTGTATATATCGTTAGATTTCATTTGCTACTTGTTTAAATTTTTTGTGTCTATGTTTATTAGTGAAATTGGCCTATAATTTCCACTTCTAATAATATCCTTATAGATTTGGATACCAATATTACTCTGATCCCCTAAGATGTATTGAGAATTATCCTCTCTTTTTCCATTCCATGTACACGTTTATGTCAGACTGGAATTATCTGTTCTTTCAATGTTAATAGAATTCACCCATGGAGCCATCTTGGCTATCAATGTTCTTTTATGAAAAGGTTTTTAATCACATATCCAATTTATTTAGGTGATAGAATCAGATTTTCTATCTCATGTCAGTTTTGAAAAGCTCTTTTATTAATATCATTTGATAAGCCTACTTACTGACATAAAATTATAGAGTGTATCCCTCTGTCTTTTTAATATGTGCAGTATCCACAGTCATATCCTCTTTAGCAATGAAATTCTGGTTATTTATAGTCCCCTTTCTCTGTCTTTCTCCAATGACTTTCTTGAGAAGTTCATCAGTGTTATTAATCCTTTTCCCATGATATGTTTGTTTTCCCTTTTATTAATTTCCTCGTTTAACTTTATTATTTCCTTCTTTCGACTTTCTGTTGGTTTAGTTTGTTGACCTGTTTTTCAATTTGGTGAGAAGGATCATCCATTTTAAACGTTAAAATCTTAACAGCTATAAAATTTTCCTCTAAATACAGCTTTAAACATATCCTATAGTTTCAATATGTAACATGTTCATTAAGTTCAACATATTTTCAATTTTTTCAACATCTAGGCTACTTACTACACATTTCTTAATTTTTAATCATATAGTACCATCTAGTTATCTTTTACTTATCGCTTTCTGATAAAATTTCAATGCAGTATTGAAATTTGTATCATTTCAATCCTTGGAAACCTGATCCTTGTTTTATGGTCCAATATATAAACTTTGTAAATATTCCATGCAAACTTTAAAAAAAAAGGTGCATTCTGCAGTTACGGAGGCAGTCTTCTATGTGTGTCAATTATATATTTGATTTTCTATATCATTACTGATTATGTCTCAGGCTTCAGGTCAGAGAAACTAGAATTCTGATCAGAAAGGTAGTCAGAGACAGATGTCCTCCAAAGCACTCCTCCCACCCCATCCTCTAGATGCTTTAAACCTTCTATACCTTTATCAGTTTCTAAATGTTTGTTCTATCATCTATTCAGCAAGATGCATTGAAACATGCTATTATAATTGCAAAATACATATATTTTTAGAATTATTAATTTTTGCTTCATATATCTTGAGGTTATATTATTATCAGGTTCCTATATTATCAGGTTCCTATAAATTTTAGATTCTACACTTCCTAAGGAAATGATCCTTTTACCATTATGAGATATTCCTCTTCATTGCTAGTAATGCTTAAAATATGATATTACTACAGCTACACCTGCTTTTTTTGTTAAGGTTTGCTAACACTTTTCCCAGCCTCTCTTATAAGCAGCAAGCACATTAATTTTGTATTATATCCAGGCTGACAAACTGTAGCTTCTAGTTGGAGGAATTAACCCCTTGATGTTTAATATAATCACTATATTTGTGAGATTAAATCAGCCATCTTACTATTTGTTATTTGTCCTGCTTTCTTGGCATTCCTTTTATTCTTTTTTCTTGTTTTCTTTCGAATTGCTTGAGTTCTTTTTACTCTAACTTATCCCTTCTATTAACTTTAAAAAGTTGTATATTCTTTTACTATTCTTTGGCTACTCTAGAAATCATAATATGTATCCTTGACTTATCAGTGCCTAACAGAAATAAAATCTTCTATAACCTAGCATTTTATGCAAAGATTTTAGAAAACTTTAAATTCCATTTTCTCTCTTCTTAACTTATATGCTATTGTTTGTATGTATTTTAATTCTATCTAAACCATAACAGTTATTATACCTTTGTCTAATTTAGTTAATATTCATTTAGTTCAACTATTTTAAATAATTTTCATTGTTCTGCATTTCTTCCTGTCCCTCTGAGCTATAATCAGAAATAGTTTAGCTACTGCCTAAACAACATGCTTCAGTTCAAGGAAAATATCCCATTGTCTTCTAGCTTCCACTGTCTCCACTGAAAAATTGACTGTCAGTCTTACTGTTGAATTTGTTAAGATATCCCCAACCTTATGATTCAGCTTATGATTTTTCAACTTTACAATGGTGTGAAACCATCACAATTTCCATACACTTTGACTTTGGATCTTTTCCCAAGTTAGTGATATATAGTACATGAGATATTTAATACTCTATTATAAAACAGACTTTAAGTTGGATAATTTTGCCCAACTATAGATAATGTGAGTGTTCTGAGCACATTTAAGGTTGGCTAGATTAGGCTATGATGTTTGGTAGGTTAGGTGTATTATAAATGTATTCTTGACTTACTGTCAACTTACAATGGGTTTATTGGGATGCAACCCCATCCTAAGTCAAGGAACATTTTTACTTTTCGTTGCCTCTTTTGGCTGCTATTCAGATTTTTTTCCTTTTGTTTACTATACTTTTCTAGGTAGAACTGTCTTGGTATTTATTGTGATTTGGATTCTTACAGCTATTGAAATGTATGCTTGCTTGTTTTCACAGTTCTATACTATTCCCAACCATTATCTCTTCAAATGTGGCATCTATCCTATTCTATTTCTCTTATATACATCTCTCCAGAATTCCTATGGCACCTGTTAGACCTCTTCATTATGCTCTTACAAGTGTAAGTCTCGGCAGGCTCGGTGGCTCAGCCTGTAATCCCGCACTTTGGGAGGCCGAGGTGAGTGAATTGCCTGAGCCCGCAGGTTCAAGACCCACCTGGGCAACTCGGTGAGACCTCACCTGTACAATAAATCAAAAAAATTAGCTGGGCATGGTAGCGTGGTAGTTCCAGCTACTTGGAAGGCTGAGGCAGAAGGATCACCAGAGCCCAGCAGGTCGAGGCTGTGGTGGCCAGGAGCAGCCACTGCACTCCAGTCTAGGCGACTGAGTGAGACTCCAACTCAAAAAAAAAAAAAAAGTGTAAGACTCTTATATGTTTTATATTTCTTTTAAAATTTTCATTCATTAGGCCCAATATTTTCTTCTGGTCTAACTTCCAATTCATTACTTTTCTCTTAACCTGTATCTTAATTAATTAAAAACCATGTGTATAATCCTAATTTCACTGTACTTTTTAGTTTGAGGCTAAGCTAAATTTCAGGTTTTAAAAAAAATAGTTCATAGTCCTTTAATAAAAATTGTTTTTTAAATTTTTAAACATTTATTGAAACCATAATTATTGTAAGGGCCATGTCCAATAACATCATTATCTGGAGTCACTATGGTACTATTTTCTCATTTCTCTTGGTTTTTATTCACATTGGCTTGCCTCCATGTATTTCTCTCTCTCTTTTTGCTAGGTGCTAGATCTCATATATGAGAAATTATAGAGATAATTTTAGCAGTAAGATGATCTCTTCCTCCAGTGAAGGTTTTATTTGCTCTTGGCAGGTAGTTAAGAACACTAAAATGTCTACATTATTTTAACTTAATCAGGAACTGAAATGATTTTAGACTGGGCTTCAAATCCTATAATGCCTGATCTATTTTTGGTTCACCTTTACTTCTAAGATGTAACCCTTTTGGGAATCTCTCTCTAAAGCCTTCAGGAGCTAAGACATATATCCTCCTTGCTTTTTTAATAGGGAGAAAACACTGCTCAGCTCCTCAAACCCTCAAGCCTGGCTCTTTTAGAATAAGAAACTCTCTACAATAATAGAGAAATGTCTCTAGGAACAAAAAGCAGCCCCACAATGCTAGATTCGCCTCCCTAAATTTTCTTTTTACAGTCTAGGCCCTGTAAACTTCATGTATTTTAAGGAACTCCAATGCCTTCAAGTATACGTTGTTCAGTTTTTTTGGTTGTTCTCCAAGGTAAGGTAAGCCAGAATTTTTTAGTTGACATCACCAGAAGTAAGATGGACAAATTAAAACCCTGCTAGACTGTGAGATCCTCAAATAAGATACCTGTACTCTACATTTTTTATCTTCACGGCTTGGCACACTGCCTGGCATATGACTGTTATTCAATTTACTGATGAATCAATAATGTGAAGGCTAATTCTAAGTAAAGAAAAAAGAAGGCAGTAATACAAATGATAACAAAAAACTATAGTTAGCCATCTGTATCTGTAGGTTCCGCATTTGTGGATCCAACCAACCAGGTACCAAAAACATTCAGAAAAAAAAAAGCAATAAAAAATAATACAAATGAAAAAATAAAACAGTATAGCAACTATTTGCATAACATTCACACTGTATTAAGTATAATAACTGAGAGATGATTTAAAGAATATAGGAGAATATGTACAGTTTACATGCAAATACAATGCAATTTTATAAAAGGAACTTCGGTACTGGTGATTTTGGTATTCTCGGGGAATCCTAAAACCAAACCCCCATGGATATTACGGCACAACTATACTTTCAAATCTCAGAAACCCCTTTTAGTCTATCTCTAATTCCACATTATTGCTACCTCTACCTTGATTTAGGATTCAGAATCACTCACCCAGTCTAAGTCATGTGCCATATAATGACATTTTGGTCAAAGATGAATCACACATATGACAGTGGCCCCATAAGATAAAGGTGAAAAATTCATATTGTCCAGTGATGCCATGATGACCCTGCCTTTGTGTAGGCCTAAGCTAAGGTGTGTGTCTGTGTCTTCGTTTTTAAGAAAAAAATTTAAAAAGGAAAAAAAATAAGTAAAACAGAAAAAAAGCTTATAGAATAAGAATATAAAGAGAGAAAATATTTTTGTACAACTGTACAATGTGTTTGGGTTTTAAGTTAAGTGTTATTAGAAAAAGTTAAAAATTAAAAGTTTACAAAGTAAAAACGTAGGCTATGGTTAATTTATTATTAAAAAAAAACAAAACTCAAATTTAGTGTAGCCTAAGTGTACAGTTATAAATCCACAGTAGTGTGTGTAAAGTAATGCCCTAGGCCTTCACATTTACCCATCACTCATTCACTACATCACCCAGAGTAACTTTCAGTCCTGAAAGCTCCATTCATGGTCTAAGTGCCCTATATAAGTATACCATTTTTTCTCTATTATACTGTATTTTTGGATTTTGGGTTTCTTTTTGTATTTGCTTTTGTTTTCTTGAGACAGGGTCTGGCTGTGTAACTCAGGCTGGAATGCAGTGGCACACTTAGAGTGCACTCTAACCTTGAACTCCTGGGGCTCAAGAGATTCTCCCTCCCATCTCAGCCTCCTGAGTAAGTAGAACTACCAGCACTACCACCACACATTTTTTTTTTCAGAGGGGTAGAGATGAAATCTTGCTATGTTGCTAGGTTGGTCTCAAACTCCTGGCCTCAAAATGCATGTCTGTAGTTCCAGCTACTTGGAAGGCTGAGGATTGCCTGAGCTCAGCAGGTCAACGCTAGGTTGGCCAAGAGTGTGCCACTACACCCCAAGATGAATTATGGAGTGAAACACCAACTCAAAAAAAAAAAGGAGAAGATTATAGATAGGATGGCAAAGAGGTATAAGGTTGATAAACTGCCCATAAATTACATCAAAACATACCTACTAGGTCACAAAATACATAAGATAATACTGAGACTTGACACCAAAAATGTTACAACTTAGAATCGAAGTCTTTTGATCCATAATTCCACCATACTGTTTAAAACTACAACACAGCCAGGCTCGGTGGCTCAGCCAGTAATCCTGCACCTTTGGGAGGCTGAGGTGAGTGGACTGCCTGAGCCCACGGGTTCGAGATCCGTCTGGGCAGCGAGACCTCATCTCTACAATAAATCAAAAAATCAGCCGGGCATGGTAGCGCATGCCTGTAATTCCAGCTACTTGGAAGGCTGAGGCAGAAGGATCGCCGGAGCCCAGCAGGTCGAGGCTGCGGTGGCCGGAAGCGGCCACTGCACTCCAGTCTGGGCGACACAGTGAGACTCCAACTCAAAAAAAAAAACAAAACTACAACACTCAGGGTAGTAAGTATATGAGAATCACGTATCCCCCAAGTAGTTTTAAATACATTTCCTATAAACATTCAAGCTTTATTTTTATACAATGGTTATGGCCAAGGCATTTCTTCTGGCTCTTCATGTTCAATCTGAACGTCTAGAAAAGGAGAGAATAATTTTTTTTACAATAAGAGAACAGGTTTCTTCTTCAAAATCAATCTAACCAGTCTTCTGTTAAATGACCCACAGAGCAATTGATGGTTTACTCTGTAAAATATACAACACAGACAAAAAAATGCATTCTCTCACTCCTCCAACACATACCTATTTGCAAAAGATAAAATCTATTAATTTACTATGATCCAGTTCTTGACTGAGCCAAGAGACCTACATTGTAATCCCAGCTAGCTTCTGGTGAAAAGCAAAAATTAGAACACTGGAGTGTTAAGGTTTGAATATTGGCTTTAGATATCACCTGTAAAATCAGAAGAGGAAAAAAAGTACTGCATGAAAAGTAATACTATATTAGTGTTAGCTAATATTATAATAAATAATATCTTTTAATACTTCTAGCATAGCATACAGCTGAAAGGTTATGCATTTAAAACTTTAAGCATTCATCAAAGTGGCCAGGACTAATACTTCTTTTGCTACTGTTAACCAGCCATGATGCCTTTCTTTTAAACAAAATTTAGATTCTTAAAGCTAGGACAGAGGGCAATAAGTCCCGATGATGGGCTAATGTAAAACGAATGATATAAAAATTTTTTTTCTCGTTGTTTTGTTTTGTAGTCCTGCTAGCTGTTGTAGTTTTTTGTTCATTCTCTGATCTGTGCCATTTCCCTTCAGCTGGGTGTGATGAACCGTGTGCCTGCTATGTTCTCATATACAATCTCCACCTGCAACTGATTTCAAACTTAGTTTGGAGAAAAAGCCCACATTTCGTTTGACCCTGGCTTTAACCTAATAATTATCATAGAAACTGAAAGATCACTTTTTTTATACTAACTCAATCAATCTTGAGATTCTCACAAAAAACAGTTACCCATCCTGGTCTCTCCACACTGTTCTATTTCTTTGTATCCACATTCTGTGTTGAGATTCTATTACTAAGTTCCTCTGTCTCATCCTAAAACTACGGTGACCCTCCATATCTGCAAGGGATTGGTTCCAGGTCCTTCTGTGGATACCAAATCTATGGATGCTCAAGTACCTTATGTAAAATAGCTTAGTAGTCAGCCCTCCATATCCACAGGTTTATATCAGCGGTTTCGTATCTGCCATTGGTTGAATCATGGATGTGAAACCCAAGGCTATGAAAGGTCAACTGTACTTAGTATTACACAGTGACCAAGCCCATGGAAGAAATTAAAAACCATCACTAGCAAAAAAAACCAAAAAAAAACCCCAAAACAAATGCACATATCTTTTCATTCAAAGGCGTACTCAAATAAGCACATATAAGCAAATCTATTTGAGGACTATCAACCCTACTATGACATGGCTCAAAACCTATGCTGATTTGTCACCTGCTTACAATGATACATGGACCACAATATCTGTAATGAAAGACAAGATTTAAAATGCTTATTATATTATGAATTAATTCAAAAAAATATGTAGGATGAGAAGACAAGGATACACATATTTAGGTACTCACTTGTTCCAACTTAAAGATATGTTGATTGAAGTAGTGCTGTAAACGCTCATTAGCAAAATTAATACAGAACTGTTCAAAGCTATTATTTTCATAATCTTCAAACCCAAAAATATCAAGAACACCAATAGACAATGTCTGTAAAACAAGACATAATTTTGGTTAAAAAATGATGCTTAAATTTATTTAATGAGTAATATCTACAATATAAGTAACAAAATGCTCAACTCCTCTACAGCAGTGCAGAGGTGATTGTTTTTGGTTAATATTCAACCAAAATATACCATGAATGAAAAGTGCTTTAGTTCTCTTTATCATCATCTTTTTTTATCCTAATTATAAAAATACATCCAAAATTTTAATACACATAGTACACGAATTACTTCACAGAATTGCACAAAGCAAGGGTAGAGGTCTTTCTTAATCTCAGAAATCCTTAAACTCCAAAAAACCCCTAACTGACAAATTCCTAAGATCCAAGTGGAAATGGAAACAATAGGCTATGGGGAAATCAAAATGTTATTTAAGGGAAGGATCAGGAGAGCTAGGTTATTCCAAGCTATGCCAAAAGGACCGTGTAATTTTTCCTGTTTTAACTTCTGTATCCCAATAAATGGAATTCTGTTTTAAGAACAAACTAATTCTGGGCACAGTAGCTCATGCATGTAAAACCAGTATTTTGAGAGGTCGAGGTAGGAAGATCACTTGAGCCCAGGAGTTTGAAACCAGCCTGGGCAACACAGCAAGACCCCATCTCAACAAAAAAAAATTATAAATAGCCAGAGGTGGTGGTACATGCCTGTTGTCTTAGCTACTTGGGAGTCTGAGGCAGAAGGATCACTTGAGGCCAACCAGGAGTTCAAGGCTGCAGTGAGCTATGATCGCACCACTGCAATACAGCCTGGGCAAAAAAAAAGAAAAGAAAAGAAAAAAAAAGAGCCAAACTAGTAAGTATATTTAAGCAGTCTCATGCAGGCTAGGGATGAAACTAGATATCAGAACATATGACTTCTTGGGTCTCACTCTGTCGCCCAGACTGGAGTGCAGTGGCCACTGCCGGCCACCGCAGCCTCGACCTGCTGGGCTCCGGCGATTCTTCCGCCTCAGTCTTCCAAGTAGCTGGAACTACAGGCACGCGCTACCACATCCGGCTAATTTTTGATTTGTTGTAGAGATGAGGTCTCGTCAAGTTGCCCAGGCAGGTCTTGAACCCGCAGGCTCAGGCAATCCACTCACCTCGGCCTCCCAAAGTGCTGGGATTACAGGCTGAGCCAATGACTTCTAAAAGTTAAAAATTTTTATTAAAAAAAAGACAAGGTTTAAGATGTTGACTAACACTAAAAAGGACTGCAACAAAAGACAGCAATTTCTTCCTCCTCATCAATGCCTGTTCCTCTAAAGTCAGCAATATTCAAATCTTTTATCTGTTCAATAGAATAGAAAATATAAATACTTATTCTTCTATTTAATGATATCTTACTTCTATAAATTCTTTCTCTAACTTCTTACTATGAAAAATAGAAATCTGGCTCTAATGCCTGCATATAAACACTTCTCACCACCAAAACCCACTCTTGAAAAACAGTTGTATGACAATTTTAGTTAAAAAAATTTTTTTTCTCTACTAGTGCTAATATATATACAAGGCAAATCGATGTAAGGAGTGATAAATAGTAAGATATTATTTAAAATTCTGTATTAAGAGTATTTTGTTTAATTCTGCTAAGTCTAAGCCCTTCAGAAGAAAAATGAAAATAGTGCCCTTTAAAAATAAGTCAATTTGATAAATTAGACTGCAATTTACATTAGTTTTTATAACTCTGGGTTTACTTAAAATATAAAAAATTAATATAAGGGTAATTTTAAATTTAAGACAGTAGAATTAAATAATAAAGATGGCATTTCTAATCAGTCTGACAAGGTAGACTATTCCATAATGGCTCTTGAGAAAATAAAACTGGATTTGAACTGATCAAAGTTAAATTCCTAAAACCTGCCATGTCAAAAATAAATTCGAGTTGGGAAAAGGCTAGACATTTGCTCAAAGTGTGAGAATAAATATTTCATGATCTTGGGTAAACTAAATATATACAACCCAGGATTAAAAGTGAAAAAAGTTACAGAATTAACTGTAAAAAATTTACCACAAAAGGGCACAAAAAAATAGCATAAACAAATCTGAAAAGTCCAGTAACTACGAGAGAAAATATCTGCAATATATATCAAACCATAAATCTCTACAATATCCACAACAAATGGCCTCTAACAAGGGTGACAAAAAAACAAAATAAAAAACAAAAATAACTCAAAGATACAAAGAAATAATAATACAGAGAATAAAATAAAGAAAACATGAAAAGACGCTTAACTTTCATCTATCATGGAAAAGAATTCAATAAAATGAGAGAGTTCCCATGATCAGATTAGGAGATGTAAATACTAGTAATATCCAGTGTTGGTAAAAGTATAGAGGAACAGACACTTTTAAACACTGCTGGCAGAAAAGTGTAGGGGAACAGACACCATCACACTGCTGGCAGAAGTATATGATCCTTTTTGGAAAGCAATTTAGCAGTAGCTACCAAATTTTTAAAATTTATATATATATATTTTTTCTAAATCCAGCAATTTCATTTTTAGAATTTTATACTAGAGAAATATGCAAAAAGTTAAAAAAATTTGTTACAGTACTGTTTATAACAATAAAATAAAAATAATATAATTTTGATGGATGAATTTATGGTACACATCACACTACGAATTAAAAAGTTTTAAAAAATAAGTCCAGATATATAATGATATAGAATATATTTCAAAAGATCCTAGGTTAAAAAAATACAAGTTTAAAACAATACAGATAGTATGATTCTATTTACATTTTTAAAAAGCAGCTCTGAATATATCTTCGGAAGGTAAAAATAAGAAAATACCAGGACATACAAAACAGTACTTCTCAAAAGGATAATAACAGAAAAATTAGTGTTTACTTATTACTCTAAATAATTCTATATTTTTAAATTTCGTGTATTAACCAGTTTATAAACACAGTTTTCAAAGAAAAATATAATTATCATCCAACATATTTGTACCTTGGTATTGTGCTCCAAATCTTTACTACTCAGAAGTGCATGATTAATTCGAAAAACTATCCAATCAAACAGGGCACTATATAGAGACTTAGCCATGGAGTTTCTCACTGTCACAGCCTGAAAAACAAGAAAAAGGGTTAAAAGTCCAAGTGGAAAGGACAATAGTATGATTAAGACACTATAACAAAGTGTGGTTTGTTCTCATTCAAGAAAGAAAATTTATTATCCTGAACTAAAAACCAATTTTTCTCACAGTATAAATAACCTGTAATTGAGTTTTCTATATGTGCTCATTAATTTAATCCAACTCAGGGAATCTAGGCTAAAACTATCATGAAGGATAAGAGAAACAAAATGTAGGTTACTCAGTTCAAAACATTTTCACTGAAAATTGGGGTATATATTTCCCCGAGGAAAGAAGATATAATTGGAAGTTTACAAACAAATGACCTTGCTAGATAAAGTGGAATAAAATATTCTGAGCAGAGGAATAAATCTGTTAGTAAAAAGGCATTAGTATCTGTGGAATCCTAATCACACTCTTAAAACATACACATAATATAACTACAATTATATTCCTAGTTGTCTTCAGCTTGTCATTCACAGAAACCTCTAGAATTACTCTATCCCAGAGAGAGTAACAATTCCTTCATTATAGAGTCATAAAATTTATTTTTTCCTCATTTCAAGCTTTCTCCTGCTTATGGAAATTCCCTGTATTATCTGTTCAATTTTTCTGTAAGTCTAAAATTGTTCCAAATAATAAAGGCTATTAATTTTTAAAATCCACCACTTAAAAGCCACTTCAATTTACAATTTACAGGCCAATATCCCTGATGAACATACGACAAAAAATTCTCAACAAGATACTAGCAAATCAGATCTGATAACACATCTCAAGAATTATCCACCATGACCAAGTAGGCTTCATCCCCAGGATGCATGGCTGGTTCAACAACCACAAGACCATAAATGTAATTCAATACATTAACATATATAAAATCAACAACCACATAATTATATCATTAGATGCAGAAAAAGCTTTTGACAAAATCCAGTATCCTTTCTTGAAAAAAACCCTGGAACATGTAAGCATAGAGGGAACATATCTCAACATACTAAGAGCCATCTATGATAAACCCACAGTCAATATATTGCTCAATAAACAGAAGCTGGGAGCATTCCCCCTAAAAATGGGAACAAGACAAGGTGGCTCACTCTCACCCCTCCTGTTCAGCGTAGCATTGGAAGTCCTAGCTAGAGCAATCAGACAAGAGAAGGAAACTGGGGGTGTCCAAATACAAAAGGAGAAGTTAAGCTATCCCTCTTTGCTTTATGATATGATTCTACCCGTAGAAAACCCAAAGGAATCTGTCAAAAGCCTCCTAAGGATTTTGGCAACTCTCAGCGTACAAAATTAACGTGCAAAAGACACTCACATTCTCTTATACACCAACAACAAACAGGCAGAGAACTAAATTAAAAAGCACATTCTCATTCACAATAGCCACAGGAAAAAAAAAAAAAGAAGAAGAAAAAATACCTTGGCATCTACCTAACCAGAGACAAGAAAAACCTTTACAATGAAAACTACAAAACACTGCTCAAAGAAATCAAAGATGGGCAACCCCCTTGGGTCCCCTCCCACTGTAGGAGCTTTTCTGTCCTCTCAATAAATCCGGAGGAGGAGGAGGAAGAGGAAGAGGAAGAAGAAGAAGAAATAATAAATAAATAAATAGATAAAGACACAACAAATAGAAAAATATTCCATGCTCACAAATTGGAAGAATCAATATTGTTAAGATGTCCATCATACCCAAGGCAACCTATAGATTCAACACAATACCCATTAAATTCTCAACACCATTCTTAGACCTGGAAATGGCAATACAGAAACTCATATGGAAACAAAAATGACCATGAATAGCTAAAACAATCCTCCGAAAAAGAAATAAAGCAGGAGGTATCACACTTCCAGATTTTAAACTTTATTAGAAGGCTACAATAATCAAAACAGCCTGGTATTGGTACAAGAACAGACACGCAGACCAATGGAACAGGACAGAGATTCAAGGTGCAAAATCTCAATCTCTCAAACAACTCATATTCGACAAAGCCTCCACCAACAACCACTGGGAAGGGGAGAACCTCTTCAGTAAATGGTGCTGAGAAAACTGGCTGACCACATGCAGAAAAATGAAACAGGACCCCTATCTATCACCACACACAAAAATTAACTCTAAATGGATCAAAGGCCTAAACATAAGACCTCAAACTAAAGAATCTTAGAAAATGCAGGAGGCAACCAATTTCTGATCATAACCCCAAAAGCCTATGATATAAGAGATAAGATAGACAACCAGGACCTCATCAAACTGAAAAGCTTTTTGAAAAGCAAAACAAACCATCAAGAGAGCAGGGAGACAGCCCACAGAATGGGAAAAAATATTTGCCAACTATATATGTGACAAAGGCCTAACTTCCAGGATTTACAAGGAACGTGTCAAAAGAAAGAAAACAAACAACCCTATTAAAAAGTGGGCAAAAGACATGAATAGACAAGTCTCAAAAGAAGACATATGAGCAGCCAACAGATACATGAAAAAAATGCTCAGTCTCACTAGTCATCAAAGAAATGCAAATCAACACTACACTGAGATAACACCTAATTCCAGTCAGGATGGCCATCATTAATAACTCAAAAAAAAAAAAGATGCTGGAAAGGATGCAGAGAGAAGAAGAAAATGCTTCTACACTGTTGGTGGGAGTATAAATTAGTATAACCTCTCACAGTGTGGTGATTTCTAAAAGATCTAGAAATTGACCTTCCATATGACCTACAACTCCCCTTCTGGGAATATACCCAGAGGAATTCAATTCATTCTACAAAAAAAGATACCTGTGTATGCATGTTATTGCAGCACTATATACAATAGCAAAAACATAGAACCAAGTGTGCCACCCATCGAAAGTGAACTGGATTAAAAAGTGTGGTACAGGCCGGGGTTGGTGGCTCAGCCTGTAATCCCAGCACTTTGGGAGACCGAGGCGAGTGGATTGCCTGAGATCATGGGTTTGAGACTAGCCCAGGCAACTTGGCAAGACCTCGTCTCTACAATAAATCAAAAATTAGAAGGGCATGGTAGCACACGCCTGTAGTTCCAGCTACTTGGAAGGCTGAGGCAGGATAGACAGCATCCAGAAGGTTGACACTGGGGTGGCTATGAGTGTGCCACTGTGCCACTGCACTACAGCGTGGGCAACAGAGTGAGACTCTAACTCAAAAAAAAGTGTGGTGCATATAGCATATACATGATGGAATATTATATGCTACATCAAATTTCTAGAATATTATATGCTACATCAAATATGGCCAAATATTACACAGCCACAGAGGACAAAATGATAAGCTTTAGAGTCTATCATACTCAGTGATCTAGCACAGAAACAAAGAACTGAGTATCACATGTTCTCACCTATAAGTGGACCCTGAACATTTATCATAATACTACAAGAAAGGGATTGGCAGTAGTAGGCACTGTCAGGGGAAGGTGGGAGCACATAACATCAATAAGGGTACCTGATCCTAAACCAGGTGAAGTGAGGACCAATGGGAGGCCCTGACTTGTACCCTATGTCTTTAAAATAAAATATAAAAAATGCATACATAAAAAATAAAACCCTCAGAGACTGGCAAGAAAAGAAAATAATAATAATTTTGAATGCTAGTGCCTGGATACTATAACAAAGACTTTTTTATGCTGCTGTTTGAGCTGTTCAAAGAATTAAGTGATTTCTTTTCTTAAGGACTTTAATATTGACATCAAAATTAGAGAGCTTCTGTACAACATTGTACCTATAGCTAACAATACTGTATTGTGCACTTAAAAATGTGTTATAGTGTCATAACATTTCTACGGACTCTTCTAAGATAAAAATATCAACTTCAAAAATCGATGAAGGTTTTTCTTTACCACTTAAAAATAAGTTGGCCAGAGAAGGTTCTAAAATGTCATTTCTGGCACACACACAAAAAAGGACGGAAAAAAGGCCATATCAAACGATTAGCTCTGGCTATCTTAGGAAACTTTATAGTTTTCTAGAAATTTGATTTATTAAAACCAGAAATAATATAATTTGTTCAAAATATTTAACAATATAAATTTACTCACAAAAACTAAACTTTCTCTTCAAAGAAAAAAGAGCTAGACTACCTTCCAATTCCAGTTTTTTACTTGTTCTAGCTGTACTATCATGATCAAGTTACTCAAACTTAGGCTACCACTTATACATCTATAAAACTGAGATAATACAACAACCTATCACTAGTTGATGAATTAATTTCTGAATATAAAGGAAAAAATTAAAGTTTCAAGTTTCTACATCAAAAATAATTGCCTATATAGGAAAGAGAAGACTGGTATTAAATTCTCTATCTTCAAAACTAGAAACTTGAAAATAATTGGAAAATGTTTACAGGGTTCTGAGAGAAGAAGAAATGTGACTCTAAAATTCTATCTTTAGGCAAGTTAACAAAGCACAGTCATCCCTCAGAATCTTCAAGGGATTGGTTCCAGGGTCCCTTCCCTGCAAGGATAAAAAAAAAATCCATGGATAATCAAGTACCTTATGTTAATGGTGTATTATTTGTATATAACTTACATACAATCTCCTGTATACTTTCACTCATCTCCAGATTACTTATAATACAATACGTGTTATGTACTGTATTTTTAACTTGTATTATTTTATTGTTATATTTTATTATTGTGGGTTTTTTTTTCCAAATTATCTTTGATCTGCAATTGATTTAATCCTCAGATGTAAAACCTGAGGATACAGAGGGCCAACTATCAAGAAAACCAACAGTAAAACAGATGTATAGTAAAATACCATTCAGTTTTTTGACAGACAAGAAAAAAGGAATAAAGACAATCTGATCAAATTCGGCAGAAGTAGCCAGGCTCAGTGGCTCAGCCTGTAATCCCGCGCCTTTGGGAGGCTGAGGTGAGTGGATTGCCTGAGCCCGTGGGTTCGAGACCCACCTGGGCAGCAAGACCTCATCTCTACAATAAATTAAAAAAAAAAAAAATCAGCCGGGCGTGGTAGCGCATGCCTGTAATTCCGGCTACTTGGAAGGCTGAGGCGGAAGGATCGCCGGAGCCCAGCAGGTCGAGGTTGTGGTGGCCGGGAGCGGCCACTGCACTCCAGTCTGGGCGACAGAGTGAGACTCCAACTCAAAAAAAAAAAAAAAAATTCGGCAAAAGTAAAACATTTTAAAACTAAAATAAGCATAAGACAAAAAATATGCACATGCATATTATTTATCACAATAAAATATATAAGTAGGCTTTTTTTTAGTTTAAAGACTTTCAGATAAAGATAAAAACTACAAACTACCTACAGCATTCATGGTTAATACAACGTACCATTGTCACAAAACACAATAGTCAAACAGAATCCAGATATACCAATATAATACTTATTTACCCCATAACTCTCAATTTTATATTCTCTGAAATGTAGTCCTGTCTATTATAGTTTAATCTCAATAAGCCCAAACACCAAGTACCATTTTATTACTCAAACAAGATTTCATTTAGTGCTCTCTATCTCACTGAAGAGTACCAATATTCTTATAGCCGTGTTAGCCAGAAACTTAGGACTTATTATTGACATCTCATTTTTTTTCCTGGTTTCCCATTATTGAAGTCATAATTAGGTCTTGTTACTCTGATCTAGTTTTTCTTCTTTTTAAATCTATCCATTTCTCCCTATCAGTATGCTGAGACTCTAGACAAAAGAAATATCTTTCTCCTCACTACTGCAGCCTCTCAACTCATCTCTCGACACACACTCTTGCCTTCTGTGTTTGGCAGAATCCTAAGATGCCCTCCAAGACTCCCATCCTCTGGGATACAAGCACTGTATAATCCCCTCCCTGTAAGTATGGGCAGAACTGAAAATACGATGAATTTTAGTCCCATAACAAGCTTATGTTATATGATAAAGGAGAAAAAATTTTGAATATGTGAGGACCCAAATCAGTTTATTGTTTTAATTAATCAAAGGAAGTGACTTGGGTGGGCCTGACTTAAACAAAGTTCTTCAAAAGGAATTGGAGTCCTGCTACCAGAAATTCTCCTGCCCACCTTGAAGAATCAAACTGCCATGTCCCGGGCAGGGCCACAAGGCAAGAAATGGCATCAGCCTCTAGTTGCTGAGAATGGCTCCTGATAGCCAACAATAACAAAAAAACACAGGCATCTCAGTCCTACAACCACGAATAACTGAATCCTGCCAACCACCTGTAAACTTGGAAGAGAACCCCAAGCCACTAATTAGACTACAGCACTGATGGACATCTTGATTTCAGCCTGGTGAGACTTTGAGCAGAGGACCCAACTAACCCGTGTGCCCAGAAACATGGCCCATGGAAACTGTCAAGGTAATAAATCTGTGAAACAGCTCTGTTTACAGCTCTGTTATGACATCACTAAATTTGTTTAACAGCTGTAAAAAACTAATACACTCCTCCAAATGATTCTTTACATTGCTGCCAGAGTACTCCTTTAAAAAAAAAAAAATCTGAGAAACTTTTTTTGCTTAAAATACTTTAAGAGCTTTCCATTGCTCTTCAGCTAAAATACTAAACCCCTTTAGGACTACTCTCCAACATACCCCTAATGTCTTGTACATTTCTGAGCATAAAAAGAGGTTTTAAAATATGTATTAAACAAATAAATAAATACACTTGACAAATGTAAATAAAAACAAAGCAGGGGATACAAAATAATCTCAGAAAGCTAAAAATGTAAATAAACATTGAAATTTTTTTGAAATAAAGATTTTAAAAGAAAATATAAAAGAATTGAATCTTCATATATAAGAAAGGCAAAACTCCTAAAAGATATGGCTTTTTTATTATTTAGAAAAAAGATCTCAGAGTGGGGGACAATTAAATATAACATAAGAAATGTGGACTTGGAAGCACAGTTAGGAGTTGAGATAAATGAATCAACATCAGCCTAAAAAACACTCTCTAGAATTCAATCATAATTTCTTCACCTCTGTGTCTTCTAATCTTCTAATTCCATATCCTTGGCTCACTTTTATAATAATTGTCAGTTTGATTTGTCACCACTTTGGTAAAATTACTGCATAATATAGTGGCTTTTCAATAATTTTCCTAGCCCTGTCCACCTAAGTAGTATAATCATAGCAACAAATCTCACCTGGGAGCCTCTGCATACAGGTGATATTTAAAGCCACTGGACTCAGTGAGATAACCTCAATAAAGACTGTTGAGAACAAAACACAAAGACTGTATTCTAGGGTACCCCACCTTTTAGAGGCCAAAAAGAAAAGAGGGCACAAGACTGCTGAGGAGTAGCCAACAAACAAGTTCACCAGAAAAAGTTCACCAGAAAAGTATGACATGCTGGAAGAAGATAACTGAAGAAACTGTCTAAGAAGGAATAATCAATTGGGTCAAATACTACTCATTTATAATTCTGCCTACCATTTATCCATCCCCATCTACTGTAATGAAACTTAGGAACAGTGAAGAGATTAAGATCCTTGGAGAAAAATGCAAGCTACTGCTTACAATCACACTCAACTTTGATTTTTCAAATCAAATGGAAAATTTAAAATCAAATTTCAAGAGCCTAGAAAATATTTCAATTAACACTTTTTCTTGTTGTCATTTGCATTTTATTAACAGAAAAAACACAAACCCAAACTTTTGAAATGTGCAGAATGCTTTGATTTCAAAGAAAATATATCATACCTCTGCCAGCTTGTATGGTAAAATAAGCTTTTCTCCCACTGTCACTGTCTTCCTTGTAACTAATGCTTCAAATAGCATCTCCTCTTTAACCTACAAAGCAGAAAAGCAAATTCAGTATATAAGATTTATGACAATAGCCTGAATTATATTTTTAAAAAGTCAAATACAGGGAAAAAACCTTAATGAGACTAGTGAATATACAATAGAAAAAAAATACACTGGGCAATTTTAATACTGGCAAAAGTGGAATTTAAGTGCCCAGCTCACAAAAGAAAGAAAGGGTCAGGTGCAGTGGCCCACGTCTGTAATCCCAGTACTTTGGGAGGCCAAGGTGAGAGGACTGCCTGAGCCCAAGAGGATGGGGCGGGGGAAGAAGGAGAGGGAGAGGAAGAAGGGGGATAGAAAGGAGGTTAGAGGAGAGGGGAAGAGGAGGAGAGAAGAAGAGGAGGAGGGGGGAAAGGGGGATGGGGAGGGAGAGAGAGAGAGGAAGGGGGAGGAAGAGAGACAGTACACAAAAGACAGAGTAAAAAGACAGTTAGGTTTTTTTTAACTTAAAGTTTGCTTTCTGATCATAACAGAAAAACAAGTTTTGTTGTGCAGAATACAGAAAATATAGAACAGTACAAAAAGCATTTTAGGATAATCAACCTGTAGATAAGGACTAAAGAGAGGAAGAGTACTTATTGAATTCTAGTAATATTCCAATGGACACTTACTTATGTTTTAAGATGTTTATTTTTATTCACAAATGATAAACTTTAAAATAAACTTGACGCTTCCTTTGTTCTCAACCCAGTGGCAAATACTGTAACAATTTTAACATATATAATTTCACTTCATGTTTTTGTATTCTTACATATGCTATATTGTCAAATGTATTTAATGCTTACCTGTATGGTATTATATGGCCCACAGGTTGAGATATAACTATGTTGATAATATATATCAAGTTTATTCATGTTAACTGATACATTGCATCCCTGCATATAAATATACCACAATGTGAAATCCATTCTCCTATTTGTGGGCATTGATGCTATGTACAATTTTGCATGATTAGAAAAGAAACTGCAGTGAGTATTCTCGCATATGAGTTCAAGAATTTCTGTGAAGAAACAATCTAAAAGTGAAATTACCAGGTTGTAGTGTACACATTTCCCTCTTTAAAGAATACCGCCAAACTCCTACAGACAATTTTCACCAATTTGTGCTCTCAGCAGTAGCAGTGATAGTTGCCTATTTCTTCAAACCTGAACAACACTTCGTGTTATCAAACTTTTGAATTTGGTAATATTGATGGACACAAAATGATAAAAATAACTACGCTTTATAAAAACATCCATACATAATAAAAATATAAGTCATAAGACTTTATGTAGAAAACAGACAAATTTATCAAGCAAAAAAGATTACATTATAAGGAGAGTATGTGATTTATGACAGGTCAACCATTTTTTAAAGAATGATTTTGAGCCTTATTAAATGAATACACAACTAGCAAATAAAACATGTTCTTTCAGAGCATTCATTGCTCAGTCAAGTTCCAAAAACTAGAAATAATTTGAGGCATGTTACCGTCACAAAATGCAATAAAACGAAAAAATGAACAATTGAGTTTAAATACAAAATGCCAACTTTTTTATATACTTAAAATATTTGGAGAAACAAATATCAGATTACACAAAAATGACAAAATTATGCTAAGAAAAAAATGTGACAAAATCCAAAGTTATATTGTGAGGTATATTTCTGCAGTTATTAAAAGTGAAAATTTAAAAATAAATTATCTATGCTGTAGATACAAGAAAATTTTTAAAAGAAACAAACAAACGTAAGCTAGCAACAATGTGAAGCAAAGGTCACTTCCATACACTTCAGGAAGAGTATAAATAGGTGTAGCCACTGTGGAAAGTAATTTGTCAGTAACAGTAAGGCTCAATATGTCCACATACATAATTCAAAAATTCTACTCCTAGGACTATACCCCAGAATAATTCTCACCCATATTAACGAGGGGACATGTATAAGAATGCCTATGACAGTACTACCTATAAATTAAAAATTACAAACAACTTCAACATGAAGTGAAATGATGTATGTCAAAATTGTAATAGTATTTGCCACTGGGGAGAGAGCAAATGAAGCATCAAATTTATTTTAAAGTTTATCATTTGTGAATAAAAATAAACAAACATTTAATACAATACAGAAAAAAGATAAATTACGTTTTGTTCATACAATGAATTTTATACAGCAGTTAAAAAGACAAATCTAGACTATATAAATCAACTTTAAAATATCGGAAACATAATATGGAATGAAAAAGTTAAGTTTCAGAATGATACATAAAGTATAACATTTATATAAAGTCTGAAAATATACAAAAGAAAACAATATATCTTTATGAAAACATCTATCTCTATTGAAAATATAAAAACAAAAAATGAAAAACATCAAATTCATAAAAGTGGTTACCTCTGTTAGGGACAGAGTACACAGTGGGCTTCAATTACATACAATATTTTATATTTGGGTGTGACTGTGAATACCTAAGTGTTGTTTAGGTTGTTTTCTATGCAATATTGCATACTAGAAATATATAATAGAGAAAAAAAGAAAATATGCTAAAACATAAGAATATGTAATAAGTAAAATAGTATGTATCGAATAAATCTAAAGGCCGATTATTTAAAAACATGAAAGACAAGTCTCACAGAAATCAAGAGAAAAAATTAAGAAACACAAACAAAGCTAACACATAGAGAAAAAAATTTTAAAGAACTAAAAGCAAATATTTATAAAGGACGCATGCTAATAAAGTTTAAACATTTAATACAATACATGATTTCCTAGAAAAACACACAATTATTAAAATAACTCAAGCTAAATTCTAAGCTGAAAAGAGTGGGAGGGTGAAAAACTACCCAGCATATTTTAGAGTTGTCTTAATGCTGGTGCTAAAACCTGACAAGACTGTACACAGATCTACACACACACACAACCCCAAAGCACACTACTCTTGCTCATTACATTTGGTAAGCATCCTAAAGTAAGTATCACTGAATTCATAATATTTTAATCAGCTACCTCTATAATTAAAAAAAAATGACTAGATGTATACGCATATATAACTTTCAGAATATATATTTTTTTGAGTCAGAGTCTCACTCTGTCACCCAGGCTGGAGTGCAGTGGCACGATCATGGCCACTGCAGTCTAAATCTGCTGGGCTCAGACAATCGTTCCACCTCAGCCTTCCAAGGAGCTGGGACAACAGGCATGTGCCACCACACCTGGCTGCTTTTTTGATTTATTGTAAAGACAAGGTCTTGCCATGCTGCCCAGGCTGGTCTTGATTCTTTGGCTCAGGAAATTCTCCTACCTCGGCTTCATAAAGTGCTGGAATTACTGGCATGAGCTACTGCACCTGGTCTAGAGTTTTTAAATAATAATAAACTTTATTATTACACAACAAGGAACAATAGGTGCAATATAAAATTGACAAAGTTTCTCAGATTAACCTAACTGAGAAACTGATATGTATGTTAAAAACCCATTCCTCACACTGTTTCAAAAGATGTTAAAATGTACTCAAAATATATAAATTTGCTAAAAATTGAAGAGTTTTGGTAATGGTGATGGTTCTAATATCTCACAATAAAACATCCTCCACAATTACGCGCAATTAATCTATTGGAGCTTTTCATATATTTCAATAATTTCATAAGCATCCAAAGTCTTTAATAAACAAAAGATTCAAAACACAGCTGCCTAAAGTAACTATAAAATAATTAGAAAAAAATTGATAAAATTAAACCACTACTCATCAAAGAAATGCAAATAAAAACCACACTGATAACACCTACCTCCAGTCAGGATGGCCATCAACAATAACTCAAAAAACAACAGTTGCTGAAGAGGATGCAGGGAAAAGGGAACACTTCTACACTGTTGATAAGAGGGCAAACTAGTACAACCTCTGTGGAAAACAGTTTGGCAAGTCCTAAAAGATCTAAAAATCGACCTTCTGTACAACCCTGCAATCTCCCTTCTGGGAATATACCCGGAGGAACTCAAATCACTCTATGAAAAAGATCCTGCACACACGTTTATTGCAGCATTATTCGTAACAGCAAAAACATGGAACCAACTGTGCTGCCCAATGAAAGAGGACTCAATTTTTAAAATGTGATATATATACACAATGGAATATTATGCAGCCATAAAGAAGGACAAAATTATGAACTTCACAGCAACTTAGATGGACTTAGAGTCTATAATACTTAGTGATCTATCACAGAAACAAAGAACTGAGTATCACGTTCTCACTCATAAGCGGACCTTGAACAATTTTCATTAATACTATGAGAAAAGGATTGTCAGTAGTGGGAAATGGCCAGGGGTGGGGTGGGGGGAGCGGAATTGGCAGTAGTGGGAAACTGCTAGGGAAGGGAGGGTATAGCTCATGAACAAGGGAACCTGCATAATGAACATTTGTATACCTAACCCTGATTGTACCTCACATCTTTAAAATTAAAAAATTAAAAAAATTGTCAGGCATGGTGGCTCAAAGCCTATAATTCCAGCACCTTGGGAGGCCAAGGTGAGCAGATTGCCTGAGCCCACCAGTTTGAGAACAGCCTGGGCAACTTGGCGAGATCTCGTCTCTACAATAAATCAAAAATTAGCCGGGCATGATAGCACATGCCTATAGTTCCAGCTACTTGGAAGGCTGAGGTAGAAGGATCTCCTGAGCCCAGCAGGTCAATGGGGTGGCCATAAGGGTGCTACTGCATTCTGACCTGGGCGGTGGAGTGAGATTCCAACTCAAAAAAATAGACAGACAAACAGATAGATATTTTTTAAAATTTTAAAAAATTAAACCACTACTTTCAAAGCATTTGCTCTTCAAAACTAAATCTATATTTGACATTGAATTGGATAATTTGGGAAGGAGATGAATTAAATTTAATCTTAACTAGAGTTGAAATTATATATATATAAACCAGTCATTGTGTGTATCATTGAATTTTTATCTCAGTCAAAGCCTTAATAAGGTTGCAAGCATTATTATCAATCTTAACCAACCAGAGGCAAGTATTTTAAAAAAATACCTCTGGCCAGGTGCAGTGGCTCAAGCCTGTAATCTCAGTATTCTGGGAGGCTGAGGTGAGAGGATTGCCTGAGCCAGGGATTCAAGACCAGCCTGGGCAACTTGGTAAGACCCCGTCTCTACAATATATCAAAAAATTAGCCGGGCGTGGTAGTGCACACCTATAGTACTGGCTACTTGGAAGGCTGAAGCAGAAGGATCGCCTGAGCCCAGCAGGTCGACACTGGGGTGGCAGTAAGTATGCCACTGCACTCCAGCCTGGGTGATAGAGTGAGACTCCAACTTAAAAAAAAAAATTTTTTTTTCTAAAAGTTAACTATCAGCGAATACCAAGGAATCTTCTCTAGTTCCCAAACTTTAAAGCTTTCTTTCTACTTAATACTAAACCTCTGTCCTAGAATCAATTCAAACTATAGACAAGGAAGAATTTATGAAGCTCAAGTTCAAAAGTGAGATTTACTATTTCGCAGCCATAAAGAAGGACTAGCATATGGACTTCGCAGCAACTTGGATGAATTTAGAGTCTATCATACTCAGTGATCTATCACAGAAACAAAAAATAGAGTGCCATATGTTCTCACTCATAAGCAGAACCTGAACATTTACCATAATACTATAAGAAAGGGATAGGCAGTCGTAGGATATTGCTGGAGTGGGGATAGAATGGGGGAGAACACAACATCAATAAGGGTACCTGATCTCAAACCAGGCAAAGTAGGGACGAAAGGGAGGCCCAAACTTTACCTGTATGGTGTCCACTTGTATGCCTAATCCTAAATTGTACCCCCATGTTTAAAATAAAACATTTTTTAAAAGAGAGAGATTTACTATTAAATTACATTTGCCATTAGTCAACTTTGATACTGGTCCCAATTCTCAGAACTGGATTTCTTTTTTTTTTTAAGCCAATACTTGTTACTTGTTTCCTCTTTGAGTTGACTGAATTCTTTCTCTTACCAAAGAAGAAATGCTACACTAGAAACATAAGCCTTGATGCTTGCCGAATGCCTGAACTTCTAAATAAGACCACTACCCACAATGCCTGTATTAACACCAATGCTTGACTAAAATATCACTTGAAATACCTGACAAAAATACCATCTGTTCTCTGACCTTCATGATCTTCAAAATTAAGACCTGGCCGGGCTCGGTGGCTCAGCCTGTAATCCCACGCCTTTGGGAGGCTGAGGTGAGTGGATTGCCAGAGCCCGCGGGTTCGAGACCCGCCTGGGCAGCGAGACCTCATCTCTACAATAAATCAAAAAATCAGCCGGGTGTGGTAGCACATGCCTGTAATTCCGGCTACTTGAAAGGCTGAGGCGGAAGGATCGCCGGAGCCCAGCAGGTCGAGGCTGCAGTGGCCGGGAGCGGCCACGCACTCCAGTCTGGGCGATAGAGTGAGACTTCAACTCAAAAAAATAAAAAAAATTAAAAAATTTTTAGAAATAAATAAATAAATAAAACAAAATTAAGACCTTTAGATACCAGACTCCACTTTCTGGTAGAACTTCTTTCAAATGAGAATCTAGTTCCAATTAAAGGTCCTTCTCCTGCTCCTCTGCTAGGCTATCATTCCATTAAAGTTAATAAATAAGTAATGCCCAATCATGCACAGAAAAAACAAACACCGTGAGATTAGATAAATAAGAAAGAGATATCCACAGAGCACTGTAGGCTTACAATGAACACAAACTAGCAAAAAATTAACTTTGCACTACAAAACCAAAACTAAATTATGCTAAGTAGAAGCAAATGATCTGTGATAAGGAAGTCAGTTTAGACCACTTAAGATGAAATCCCATGAACCAAGATCTGAAAAATTAGCACTATTTTAATTGAAAAAGTAAGCTATTAATAATTACCAAAAACTGGAAACAACTAAGATAACCTTCAATAGGTGAATAAATGAAAAACTACAGTACATCCATATAACAGAATACTACCTAGTGCCAAAAAAGAAGTGAGCTATCAATCCATAGAAAGACATAAATGAATCTTAACTGAATACTGCTAAGTGAAACAAATCAGTCTGAAAAGGACACATACTGCATGATTCCAATTACATTACCTTTTGGAATGGGCAAATCAATGCATACAGTAAAAAAATGAGTGGTTGGTAGGAGTTTGGGAGAAGGGGTTGAAGACGTAAAGCACAGAATTTTTAGACAGTGAAACTTCTGTATAACACTATAATGGCGGACACATAACTTTGAGCATTTGTCAAAACCTTACATCACAAAAAAGCGAATCTTTTTTTTTTTGAGTTGGAGTCTCACTCTCGCCCATACTGGAGTGCAGTGGCCACTCCCGGCCACCGCAGCCTCGACCTGCCGGGCTCCGGCGATCCTTCTGCCTCAGCCTACCAAGTAGCCGGAATTACAGGCATGCGCTACCACGCCCGGCTGAATTTTTGATTTATTGT
>NW_007233008.1:93035-99513 GCF_000164805.1 Carlito syrichta
TATTGTAGAGATGAGGTCTCCCTGCCCGGGCGGGTCTTGAACCCGCGGGTCTCGAACCTGTGGATTCAGGCAATCCACTCACCTCAGTCTCCCAAAGGCGCGGGATTACAGGCTGAGCCACCGAGCCCGGCAAAAGTGAATTTTAATGTAAGCAAACTTTAAAAAGTACCTAAGAGCCGGGCTCGGTGGCTCAGCCTGTAATCCCGCGCCTTTGGGAGGCTAAGGTGAGTGGATTGCCTGAGCCCGCGGGTTCGAGACCCGCCTGAGCAATTTGGCGAGACCTCATCTCTCCAATAAATCAAAAAATCAGCCAGGCGTGGCAGCGCATGCCTGTAATTCCGGCTACTCGGAAGGCTGAGGCGGAAGGATTGCCGGAGCCCAGCAGGCAAGGCTGCGGTGGCCGGGAGCGGCCACTGCACTCCAGTCTGGACGACCGAGTGAGACTCCAACTCAAAAAAAAAAACAAACCAAAAAACTACCTAAGAGATTGGAGGATTCCAGGAAGGAATATGGACTATGACAAGAGGATCAAACTGCATGACAAATATATGAAACAACTGTAAATTCAACAAAAGGAAATAAATGGTGCTGATCTAAATTAACTGTGAAAGTTAGTGAAGTCTGTAGGACAAAGGCAAAATGAATTTATACATAAGCACTGTACTCAGTTGATAAAGTCATTCCCCACAGGGGTATGTGTTAACAATATTCCTACTACTAAATATGTATGCTGGAATTGAACAATTAAGTAAAGGGATGGTGGAGGGTAGGAGAAAGGTTTCTTGTTGAAGCTGGAGATTAGAGATATGTAGGGGAGAAGGCTAGAATGATCCATGTGGGAATGGATTACAGCTGGAGATATCAGTATGAACTCATGTTTAGCTTTATGCAGATGATCACATAAAGAAATATTTATACATATGTGTATATATACAGGTTAATATACATATATGCATTTCCTTGCTCTGTCAGATGAGAAGGCATGTAAGAAATGACCCCCCTATTTAATGGGGTGAATCTTTCAAGATGAGAGGTTAGCTCATAAAATATGAGAAATCATCACTCCAGGAGGAAATAATAAGGAACTTGATTAAACCCATGAAGAAAAAGAACAGTAGTACCATTTCTCTCCACTTACCCAAATATGCCATCCTCAAATAAAATAACCTAACCAAAAATCTCAGAATGAAAAGAAATCCCAACTATAAAAAGAGAAAATTTAGCATAGGCTCAGGACATTATACTGTCTAGAGTGGAAATATTTCATCTATCCAGCAAATTGAGGGATTATGGATGTCTGGGGCAAGTGCAGGCAAGGGAAAAAACCCAAATCTTCTAAAGATCCTGGCATACTCAATAGAAAAGTAAGGCAGGTAGCCAGGAGCAGTGGCTAATGCCTGTAATCCCAGTACGTAGGGAGGTGGAGGTGAGAGGACTGCTTGAACCTAGGAGTTTAAGACTAGCCTGGGCAACTTGGCAAGACCTTGTTTCTACAATAAATAAAAATATTAGCCAAGCATGTTGGCACACACCTGTAGTTTCAGCTACCTGGAAAGCTAAAGCAGAAGGATCGCCTGAGCCCAGCAAGTTGAGGCTGTGGTGGTCCTGAGCATGCTACTGCACTCTAGACTAGGCAACAGAGTAAGACTCTGACTAAAAAAAAAAAGTAAGGCAGGTATCAGGAGAAATTCCATCTTTTGGAAACACTATTTAAAAACAGTGTCTGGCCAGGAGCAGTGGCTCACACCTGTAATCCCAGTACTTTGGGAGGCAGAGGAGGGAAGATCACTAGAGGCCAGGAGTGCAAGACCAACCTGAGTCACACAGTGAAATCCTGTCTCTACAAAAAAAGTACAAAATTTAGTCAGGCATTGTAGTGTGTGCCTGCAGTTCCACCTACTTGGAAGGCTGATGCAGGAGGATCACTTGAGCCCAGCAGGTCAAGGTTGCAGTGAGCTGTGATCATGCCACTGCAATTCAGTCTGGGCAACAGAGCAAGATCCTATCTCTAACAAAATAGAAAAATAAATAAACAAAAATTGTTTAATAAAAACATTATATAAAACATAAACCCATTTATGCATACAAAACAGTTACACAAAATAAAAAATAAGTTACCCAGTATTTGAAATGACAATTGAAAATGTAATCACTCACTTCTAATAATTCTGAAACAATAGGCAGAACTTCAGGATTACAAATATCAATGGAGTCATCCCGGTATGTCTTCTTTTTATAACAAATATTACCCAAATGTAGTATTGCTGAGAGAAGTGAGAAAATCCTGTGAAAACAAAACCACAAATTATAGTCATATGCATTCTCAAAGCTCATTTCATTCTAAAATTCAACTAAAGCAAATTAACTAGTACCAATATCAAGTATTTAGTCTTTGGAAAAATAAGAAACATGAGAATAATAACTATAATGACTAAAATTCACTGTTTACTATGTGTCAGGCACTGCACAAAATGCTTTACCTGACTTTAAGTATTATACCATTTCTTAAGTAGTTGTTTCAAAGGGATTTCTGCTACAGCCCAAATTTGCTGCAGTGTTTTTAAAAGTCTATGCCTTTCTAGGCCAGGTGTGGTAGCTCATGCCTGTAGTCCCTGTAGTTTGGAAGGCTGAGGTGAGAGGACTGTTTGAGCCCAGGAGTTCAAGACCAGCCTAGGGAACATACCAAGACCTTGCCTCTACAAAAAATTATTTTTAATTTTTTCTTTTTCTCTTTTATTTTTATTTTTGAGTTGGAGTCTCACTCCGTTGCCCAGGCTGGAGTGCAGTGGCACACTCACTGCCACCCCAGCATCAACCGCCTGGGCTTCGGTGATCCTTCGGCCTCAGCCCTCCATGTAGCCGGAACTACAGGCGTGCTACCACACCCAGCTAACTTTTTCATTTATTGTAGAGACGAGGTCTCGTCAAGTTGTCCGGACTGGTCTTGAACCAGCAGGCTCAGGCAATCCACTCGCTTTGGCCTCCCAAAGTGCTGGGATTACAGGCTGAGCCACCAACCCTGGCCAATTTTTTTCTTTTTAAAGTACATGCCTTTCTAAATGCTACTCCTCCTGTCTGGAATGCCTTGCCCCTGTACTGTACTGATTTCAGATACACTGATTCAGAATCACCAAAAGAAAGATCCTAAATCTATTTTTTAAAATCAAGTATCTTAGGTGTTTTTTCAATTGTTAGTTATGTTTTTAAAATGCTTTCCACATCATATTATGGTGTCTTTGGTAAATGCGTTCCGTAAAAAAAAAAAAAAAAAAAAGCACAAGTTTTAGTGAGGTATATCAATTAGTATCAGGCCTTTATTGTCAAACATCTTCATCTGTGCCCTCCCTTCACCTAAGTCAGAAAATACGTGCCATCCAGTTAACAACCAATTCCGCTTGTGCTCTATATCCTGTCAACACCTGTTAACTCTGAAATCTTAAGTTACCAAGGATCTCCATACAGCTAAAAACACTATACAGGGGGTGCCCAAAAAATGTATGCACACTTTAAGTATGACGTTTGCTCCAAAGACGGCATTAATCAAATGAATGCTAGCATCATCATGCAACAGGCAGGACAATCAAAGAAAATGGTAGAGTGAACATCATACTACACTGCTACCTTAATTCAACTCAACTTCAAAAATATATACATATATAACATCTCTTAAAATATGCATACTTAGCCGGGCTCGGTGGCTCAGCCTGTAATCCCGCGCCTTTGGGAGGCTGAGGTGAGTGAATTGCCTCAGCCCGCGGGTTCGAGACCCGCCTGGGTAGCGAGACCTCATCTCTACAATAAATCAAAAAAATCAGCTGGGCGTGGTGGCGCATGCCTGTAATTCCGGCTACTCGGAAGGCTGAAGCGGAAGGATCGCCGGAGCCCAGCAGGCCGAGGCTGCGGTGGCCGGGAGCGGCCACTGCACTCCAGTCTGGGCGACAGAGTGAGACTCCAACTCAAAAAAAAAAAAAAAAAAAAATATGCATACTTTTTTTTGGTAACCCTGTATTTATGTTCTTAACTAATCTAACATCTCAGAGGCATTTAACACAGTTAAATATTTCATCTAAAAGCCTTTCCTCAATCTCCTTAAAGTCACACATCTTTGTGCCTTATTCAGTTATTTTCTTAAAATAAATATGGCCTGCTTGTGAAAATTTCACTATGGGTTTTCCTAATATTAGAGAGTATTCTAAACAAAACAAAGTTATTGCTTTAGGAACTTAATATACTTTTGAGAAGTATTAAATCAACATTTAATTTATAAATCTAATTTTTGAAATAATTTTAAAATTTTTAATGTTTTAATCATTCACATTACTCAAAGGAAATACATGTCTATTACAAAATAATAACTCATAAAATTATCCTGAGTTAAACGATCGACTTCTGTATCAACTGAAACATTATTTAAAAACGAATGAAAGGCAAAAAACAAAACCACAAATTCATCAACCACTTTTTAAAAACTATTTTTAGTAAGATATGGTTGCTAATTACACTATTTCAATATTTTGGATTCAATAATCAACACATCAGTGTTTTCACACAAAACATGTGATGCATAAGTATTTTTGTCAGCAATAATAAATGTTAAATAAACAATCTAAGGCAATCTTTTAAAAGACTTTGAAATATTAGTAAGAATCCTTGTTCTCAAAAAGCTTACAACCTTGCATTAGGAGATACCAATAAATAACTACACTAATGGGCAGGATATCTTAAAATACAGAAGGAAGAAACAAAGCACAGTTAAAGAAAAGTTAATTAGGCCAGGCCCAGTGGCTCAGCCTGTAATCCCAGCACTTCAGGAGGCCGAGGCGAGTGGACTGCCCAAGCCCGGGGTTTGAGACCAGCCCGGGCAACTTGGTGAGACCTCGTCTCTACAATAAAATAAAAAATAGCCAGGCATAGTAGCACACGTCTGTAGTTCCTGCTACTTGGAAGGCTGAGGCAGAAGGATCGCTGGAACCCAGAAAGCCGACGCTGGGGTGACCGTGAGAGTGCGTGCCATTGCACCCCATCCTGGGCGAAGGAGTGAGACTCCAACTCAAAAAAACAAAAAACAAAACAAAAAGTTAATTAAAAGGCAGGACATGTGCCGGGTTCGGTGGCTCAGCCTGTAATCCCAGCGCTTTGGGAGGCTGAGGTGAGTGGATTGCCTGAGCCCACGGGGTTGAGACCCGCCTGGGCAACTTGGTAAGACCTCATCTCTACAATAAAATAAAAAAAAATTAGCTGGGCGTGGTAGCGCATGCCTGTAGTTCCAGCTACTTGGAAGGCTGAGGCGGAAGGATCCCCAGAGCCCAGCAGGTCGAGGCTGCGGTGGCTAGGAGCGTGCCACTGCACTCCAGTCTGGGTGACATAATGAGACTCCAACTTAAAAAAAAAAAAAGGCAGGACATGAAGAGTGCTCTAAAAAAGAATAGGTTTCAATTCGCCTATCAAATTTAAGGTTGTCTACAAGATTATGTTGAGAGAGATTCTGGGATAGATCTATGTTCAATAGAAAAGAATGTTGTGATTTTTATCAGAGCTTATCTGGAGAGGGGAGTGGCAGTATACATATGTCCTTTATACAAAAAATTAAACATATCTGAATAAGTAGAAAAGAGATAAACATCATTCCAAATAAGAAAAATAGTTAACTGTTTAGAATACAACATAATGTTTTAGAGAACAAGACCAGTCCAGTTAAAACACAAAATTTTGTCAGGGAATATCTGAAGATAAAACTTGAGTATGGGGAAGGTCAAACTGAAGGCCAGGCTACTAGGAACACATTGTTTTCAGTAATTTTCAATACAGAATTCAGTCATATAGCCAGGCATGGTGATGGATGCCTGTAGTCTCAGCTACTCAAGAGGCTGAGGTGAGAGGATTGCCGGAGTCCAGGAGTTCTAGACCAGCCTGGATTATAGTGAGTTCCCATCTCAAAAAAAAAAAAAATTAAATCATATCAGAAAGTGCAAAAGACAATCCCTTGGTGTATGGGAAGCAAACGTTTCCAACTTCTGTTATCTAAAGAAAATTAAGTTTCACTATTATTTAACATATACACTCAATTCATATGTCAACCAATCAGGTATCACAAGCAGTGAATGAGATATTCTAAGGGTAGAGACAAAGTAATACACAGTGAAACTGAGAGAGGTACTTTCATTTCAGTATACTGTAGTTTATTATCACCAATTGAATGAGTTTGCATATTTACATACTGTATTATTTGATTTTAATTAACTTCTCACAAAAAAAATTCCAGCAAAGAACCTGCTAATTAAAAAGTCCTACCAGCCGGGCTCAGTGGCTCAGCCTGTAACCCCAGCACTTTGGAAGGCTGAGGTGAGTGGATTGCCTGAGCCCGTGGGTTCGAGACCCGCCTGGGCAATTTGGTGAGACCTCATCTCTACAATAAAATTTAAAAAATTAGCTGGGCGTGGTAGTGCATGCCTGTAGTTCCAGCTACTTGGAAGGCTGA
>NW_007233008.1:99549-101473 GCF_000164805.1 Carlito syrichta
CCAGTCTGGGCGACAGAGTGAGACTCCAACTCAAAAAAAAAAAAAAAAGAAAAAGTTCTACCAATGATAGAAATGATAGAAACACAAGCAACAAGAAAAAAGAACTGATATTCTCCTACTCCAAGCATGAGTTCATCAATCATGAGATTAAAAACTGACAGTACAATTAGATCTGACATATTCATCAACACTACTTCCCCCTTGGAAAACAGTTACAAGTGACTATTTTTTTTTTGGTGAGAGTCAGGGTTGTATTTTTAAGTAATAATAATAATAATAATAATAATAATAAAGACAGAGGCCTAGCATGGTGGCCTATGCCTGTATTCCCAGCACTTTGGGAGACTGAGGCAAGATATGCCTGACCCCAGGGGTTCAAAACCAGCCTGGGCAACATGGCAAGATCTCGTTTCTACAATAAACCAAAAAGATTAGCTGGGCGTGGTGGCGTTTGCCTGTCGTCTGAGCTATCTGGAAGGCTGAGGCAAAAGGATCATCTGAGCCCAGCAGGTTGAGGCTGAGGTAGCCATGAGCGTGCCACACTGCACTCCAGCCTGGGCAACCGAGTGAGACTCCAAATTAAAAAAAAAAACAAACAGTAAGGGAGAGAAATCTTTCTTTCTTTTTTTGAGTTGGAATCTCACTCTGTTGCCCAGGCTGGAGTGTGGTGGCACACTCACTGCCATCCCAGTGTCGATCTGCTGGCTCAGCTCAGACGATCCTTCCGCCTCAGCCTTCCAAGTATCAGGAACTACAGTCACGTGCTATCACACCAGCTAATTTTTTTAGTTATTGTAGAAACGAGATCTCACCAATTTGTCTGGGCTGGTCTCGAACCCGCAGTTTCAGGCAATCCACTCGCCTCAGTCTCCTAAAGTACTGGGATTACTGGCTGAGCTACTAAGCCCGGCCGAAAATCTTTCAAAGACATATCATTTGTTCTCTACCAGGTGTATAAGATTACAATAAACAAACTCACTGTCTTCGTGTCTTGGGAAGAAATCCTACCATTTCCATGGCCAGTTGTAAGCGTTCAAAGTCATGCCTCAAATCTTCTCCCTCCACTGTGAAGCAATCCTGCTTATTAAAAATAAAGAGAAAAAAACAGGATTACCTACTAAAAAATGTGGGCCATTCAGAAACAAAGAATTTAAGATAAGTACTCCTATGTGTAAGTGCAAATTAGACCTGATGGAATATTTAGACATAGCCAAATCTATTAGACTTTGTATATTACTTCAGGCATGCAAACCGAAAACACATACCTACCAAAATATCAGTCACTTACCTTTTTCTCCCTTTCACAATCACCAAGACAAGGATCTCAAAAAGTAACTTACGTAAGCAGTACTTATAAAGTATGCTGATACCAAGTTTGATTTTAAGTAGTTCTAAAGAGTTTGGAAATTCAAAGCATTTAAGTGAGCTCAATTCCACAAGCAAATGTTATTTATTCAACAAATATTTAACGAGTGAATGCATGGGTGGCACTGAATAAAATCCTAGTAACACAAAAGTAAATTTTAGAAGAGGCAGTACTTTAATTAAGAAGTAGAGCCTAGGTTTATGAATATACAGAGGTTTATATTATATCTGTCTTAGATATATAAATAGTTGCTAGTGAAATAATATAGACAACATGATACTCAGGGAAAGAAAGAAGTATATGTGAAAGTATAAAAACATTCAGAAAAAACACACCACATAGATCAGTAAAAATAGTTGTGAATAGCCAGGAAAGGTGACATGCAACTATAGCCCCAGCTACTTGAGAGGCTGAGATGGGAAGACTACTTGAACTCAGGAGTCTGAGACCAGACTGAGTAACACAAACCAACCCCATCGGAAAGTGGGGGGAGGGGGGGTTGTGGAGTACCAGATTCTAAAAAAATACTACTTTTTGGATTGACAGTATCGGGAAACT
>NW_007233008.1:101493-122767 GCF_000164805.1 Carlito syrichta
ATATTTGTATACCTAACCCTGAAATGTACCCCACAATTTTAAAATAAAAAAATGTTTAAAGTTAAAAAAATTTAAAATTAAAAAAAATAAATATCTACATAAGGGATTCTTATATACCTAAAGTTTTGAGAACTAATTAAACTAAACTATATCACTCTAAAAAAAAAAATACTACTTTTTTAGCATCAACCCTTGCATTACAGTTCTCAAAATAGTCAAACGATAACACGGTAGACATACTCTAAATCTTTAAAACAATAAGTGAGTAGTTAAATTCCTTTACTGTATGTTCTCACAGTCCCTTGGACTTTCAAAAACTACCTCACATTTGTATTTACTTTTTTAATGTCTATCTTCCTAGGAAATGTTCCATAAAGTACTCAATGAACTATATGAACTGTTACTGTCTTTTTCACTGCAGATCTGCAGCAAGAAGTCAGTGCTAAGAACAAGTCATCACTGAAGTAAACATATAACTACTGAATGAAACATAAATACAAATTGAGTAAAATAGTCCTTTTTGAGAAATAAAGTACTTATTTTTTGAAAATATTTAACGAATATCTACTATATGTACAAAAAATGTTTTGGATACTGTAAGAATAAGTTAATGACTAGATCTAAATATAAAGTTTAAAATTAAGTTTAAAAATTTAGATGCTGTTTTTAAAAGCATTTAAATTTTAAAAGTTTTAAAAGTATTTAAAATGTTTAAAATTTAAATGCTATTAACAATATTTTCCTTCTCTAGATAGAAAGGTATACATGCATAACTTTAAATTTTAAATTCAGTACAAATTCTGAGAACCCTATGCATTTAGTTTTCTAACTAAAATTTGTGGTAAGTAATTTTAAAGACATATTCTACAGGCATGTCAATGTTCTTCTCACTAAAATAAAATTTTAAACACATTCTTCTTTTACCTCTAGCAAAACTTTCTTTCTATTTTTTTTTTTTTTGAGTTGGAGTCTCACTCTGTCAACCAGACTGGAGTATAGTGGCCGCTCCCGGCCACCGCAGCCTCGACCTGCTGGGCTCCGGAGATCCTTCCGACTCAGTCTTCCAAGTAACCGAAACTACAGGCATGCGCTACCACGCCCGGCTGATTTTTTTGATTTATTGTACAGGTGAGGTCTCGCTGCCCAGGCGGGTCTCGAACCCGTGGGCTCAGGCAATCCACTCACCTCAGCCTCCCAAAGGCGTGGGATTACAGGCTGAGCCACCGAGCCCGGCGCAAAACTTTCTTTAAAAGCTCTCTTGCTTCTCTTTCCCCCTAACCACAGTTCATTCATTTTATGATTCAGTAAACATTTTTTATAACAAACAAATGGGAAAAAAAATATGCTTCCACGTGTGGAAATTCAGTGACAGAGTAATGATTCTTATACAACTAATAGTGTTTTTATCTGCCTCAAAAGTGCATGAAACAAGTGATATATCTAAAATACCGGTAAAGTACACTGAAAGAGGCACTAAAATATAAATATATATTTGCTGTTATCCTTAATCAAATGTTTTTCAGAAATACAAAGTGTGGTCTCAGTGAACATCAAAATCATAATTTTTAAAAATGGAACTGATTCCCTTATCTATTTTCCCTGTTGACAACTGTAGAAGAAAAAAACTAAGAACAGATTAAATCTACCAGCCCAGAAACACCCATATGTTAATTTGGACCCCACTGGAAGCAGACCTTGATCCAGACCAAGATTAAAATACAAGTAGTAGGGAAAATAAAAGAAGAAAGAAAAACTAGACTATATAGGGTACACTGTGGAAATATCTACTACAGTGAATAAAAATAAGTTTAATTCCAAGGTTATCTTTGGTAAACAAATAAAACCCAGAGAGGTGAGGGAACTACAGTGTTTATATACCATCTCCCATAGGCCATTGATTGAAGATTTCTAAAGATAAGGGCAGGAGGCTGTTAATTCCAGTTCACTTCTGGATGGCACAAAGGCCTTTTGGGGTTCTGGAAAAAAGCCTTCAGGCACCAAGATACATACAGGTCAACCACAGAACAACGAAATGGATGAGTTAACCATCAACTATTACAATCCCTTCCACTGAAAGAACATAGCTGATTTTTCTGTCGAGCTCTGCACAAGCTCGTCTTACTTGACAGCATGCTGCTGCACACCCCCAACAAACACACCAAAATGCTCTTGTCATGCTGTCAGGCCCCTGTAGGCCTTTGTATGGGATGAAGAGAACCCTTTCTCATTTATCAGTGCCTAGGATAAGCCTAGCATGTAGTAGACACTTAATGTGTGTGAAAGAGAGAGAAAATAAAAAGGTAGAGTCAAATTAGATATTTGTTTCTGTTGTTTATACTTCTAAAAATTGTGCTTGAAAAATTATACTCTTTATAACTACCAATGTATAGTACAGGAAATAAATCAGGACAATTGACTTTGAAGGCTAGTAAAGATGCTAGATAGAGATCACTTAAGAAAAAAGAATAGGCCAAGCACAGTGGCTCAAGCCTGTAATCTCAGCACTTTGGGAGGCCAAGGTAAGAGAATTGCCTGAGCCCAGGGGTTCAAGACCAGCCTGGGCAACTTGGTGAGATCTCCTCTCCAAATAAATCAAAAAATTAGCCAGGCATGGCAGCGCACGCCAGTAGTTCCTTCTGCTTGGAAGGATCGCTGGAGCCCAGCAGGTCAATGCTGGGGTGGCCGTGAACACGCCACTGCACTCCAGCCTGGGCAACAGAGTGAGATTTTGACTCAAAAAAAAAAAAAAAAAAAAGGATATAGAGAACATTGGCTTGGCTAGAATTCCAGTCACACTATTAATTGGCTTTACCACCATGGGAGCAACAGGCCTAATTTCTGAGCCAACGTTGCTTCTTATGTGAAAGGTAATCATACTATCACAAGGGGTTTTATAAGGATCAAATATAATATGGAGGTTACGTGCTTTTTAAATAGAAAAATCTATGCAGAAAGATGTACAGCATGCAAAGACATCCTGTAAGACTGGCAGAGGCTAAGAAATAAAGCCAGAAAAACCATGTGTAAGGATGTGACCACAAACTTACAAACTGAGAGGTGGAATATGGCAATAGAAGCCTTTGTGCTGTAGAAATACTTAAACCAGAATGAATAAAAACATTATGGTTTCAGAGGAGCCTGCCCATCAGAATCCCTGAAAGCACTGCAGCAGGTCTACCTCGTGGAAAATGAGCTACCAGATATTTATAGATGTTTGGACTCTTGTAATAGTGACCAAGGCTGGAGCTGTGTCTCCACAGGATATTAGAGGTCAAATCCCTCTGCAGCATGGATGGACATGACAATGTCCTGAGACTCACTGGTAACTATAGTGAAAACCCTACCTGATAGGTGGACGCTAAAAGTCTTGGTTCAGATAAATAAAAGAATTAGGTGAAACTGATCCTTTACATTAAAGTTACTCAGACCAACTTTAAGGCACAACTACAGCAGTCATCAGTGAATATATTACCAGTATTAATTCATCCTCCATATTTTATAACTGAAGAAACAAAGGCTGAGATGCTGTAGCCACAGCAACTGAAATAAGAATAACTTATATTTGAATAGATTTTTACTATATGAAGGTAAATTAGCACTTAATACTAAATATCTTCTACATATCAGACACCATAACTATTACTCAATATGTATAATCTCACTAAAGCTTTAAAACACAGGGAATAATTATATGTACATGTACAGGTGAGAAAACAGATTTACATGTTAAATAACTTCCAAAGGTCAAATATTTTATAAGTAACAAATCTAGCTAAACTAGAATCTATCCAGTTCCAAATCCTTCCATGCAACACTACTATGCAACACTACTGTTTGAGCTTATCTTATAGGATAACCCTTACGTGAAGTTAAATCACCACACAAGGGCAACAAAAGATCCCTTATAAAAAGCAATTATCTCACTACAGGTCTACTTGGGACCATTTATGCAATTTCATAAAATATATAAGTAATGTAGCACAACAGAACAGCCCTATAAGAACCCTAATTATAATGCTAGTTACAAAAGTTCTAATAACTCAAAGTTTAAATTGTCCTCAAACATACTATGAGAAAAAGCTAACAGGAAAGAATAAACCAAAGGATTCTAAGACTGCTTGCTTTTATTAATGAATGAGAAAAAATAAAAATTAATCATATTTCAAACTATCACAGATATAGAAGTACAATAAACAAATAATGATGGTGAATATAATATTAAGGGAATAGGAGATTACAGCTACAAAGTTCTTCTAAAGGGAAAAGATGAGTAATGATTATTTTGGTGACAGCAGCAATGGTGGTAACAACATTTATTGTGTACTTATTACACATTACATACGCCATCAAGCTTTTTAAGCACTGCCTAATTGAATACTCTCAAAACTTGAAGACCATTAATTAGAGGATGGGAACAAAACAAATAAGTGACACACTGTGGATCTCAAAACTACTAAGTGAATAAGCCAATATTCAAGTCAGGTCAATCTACTTCAAGAGCACAAATTCTTAAGTATCACTTAGACTGTCTCAGAACAATAGTGGGTCAGTTCATAATTTCACTGCAAGCTCAAAACAGGCGATCAAGCCTTCAATTTGCAGTATGAGTCTGTAGTCCCCTACCTGATTTCCAATGGGGCATGGTCACTTGGTATAGTATGTGAACCAGGAAAAGGAAGAGCTTCTTAAGAACATCAAAGCAACTTAAAATTTTCTATTAAAATGTAACAGAATATATACATTTAAATGTCAAATGTTTATTTTCCAAAATATTAAATCTGAACCCAAAAATTACTTGATTATGAAATGGTAATACAATTAAACCTTGTCTAAAGAAAAAAATTATTACCCATATATATGAATCCTTCTCAACTCTGAAATATATTAGTTTTGCAATTAGTCGAGTTTATAATCACATGCAGTGAGAATCAAAGTTGTGAGCCCTTAAAGCAAGGCCTAAGACATGTTTCCAGGAAGAATGTTTAATAAATTAATTCATTAGTTAATTAATATATAGGCAGATGTGTGTGTGTTTTCAGGCTTTTATATATAACTTAATTGTAAATCTAAGGAAAATAAAAATATTTTCTGTGCTCTTTGGGTGGTTACAAATTTGTTCTTAATAATTGTAACAAAAAAAACTAAATTTGGCCAGGCATGGTGGTTCATGCCTATAATCCCAACACTATGGGAGACTGAGGCAGGAGGATCACCTGACACCAGGAGTTCAACACCAGCCTGGGCAACACAGCAAGACTTCTCTTTTGCTAATTAAAAAAACAAAATTATTAAAAAAAATAATAACAGGATAGGTGCAATGGCTCACACCTGTAATCCCAACACTTGGGAATACGAGACGAGGATTGTGTGAGGCCAGGAGTTCAAGACCCACCTAGGCAACATAGTGAGACCTCATCTCTACAAAAAAAATCTAAAAATAAGCTGGGCATGGTGGCACATGCCTGTAGTCCAGCTACTCAGGAGGCTGAGACAGAAGTATCACCTGAGACCAGGAGGTTGAGGGAGCAATGAGCTATGATCGTGCCACTGTACTCCAGCCTGCATAACAGTGAGAATCTGACTCAAAATAATAATAATAATAATAATAATAGATTTTTTTTAAAGAATTAAAGCCAAATTTACCTACTCATTTTATATAACATTATATAACCTCTTTAATCACTCAATTTAAAACATAACAATAATCTTATTTACAAAAATTTCAATACTTAGTTTTTAGAAAATTTTATTAAGGCTATATAGCCTCTTGCTATATAAGAAAATATATATATGCACTCATTGTGTTAAAAAAAAACAACCACTGACATATGAAACAGAAAGAATGTAATTTTAAAAAATAAATAATAATTACTAATATTATGTGGGTAATGAAACTACTAAAAAACAATTTAAAAAATAAATATCAGGGGGAAAAAACTATAGCTCATACAGAGTCACGTCAATACTGAAGAATAAGGAATGCAATCAATTTATTGTTTGTCAAAATAAATATCAAATGTGGACTAAACAGTAGCAACAAGAAAATATTTTAAAAAGTGAAATAACTGGTTTTTAATCAACAAACCATACAAAATAAAAATCAATCATTCAAAGAAATTACACACTGATTTATCTTGTTTCCTAGGCGTCTTTGTATTTCAGCTGATTTTCATTCTGACTAAGTCTTGAGATGGATGCAAATGAGCAATGGGAGGACCCTTTAACAGGAACACAGAATATTTAGGTACTTGTACTGACCGGCTCAGAGTCATAGCAATAATCATCCCAGCTCTGTCTGAGGGGTTTCTTTGTTATCTGAAAGTAAGGTAGATTAGTTAGGGAGAAGTAACAGTTATCACGCTTTTCTAATGATCTGTTAGATGAAGTGTGTAGGTAGTAACTGCTGTTATCCAACGAAAAGTTATTTTGCATAGCAGCATACAAGAAATAAGTAAATACTCAAATTCTGGGAGATCATATACTATTCTGCCAAGCCCATACATGCCATTGCCCAGTGACTGAAAGTTATATTAACTGCTGAGTCCCATGTCTTGTGAATACTAACAGTATGACAAAAACATGTTATGGCCATTAACTGCAAAAATATCCAAGATAAAAAACCACAAAACTCTGGACTTCTCTAATACTAACAACTATCAGCTCATTTATGGGAGATTGCTACGTTATAAAAGACATATTTAATCACCCAAATATAATGCAAATTGTTTAAACAAAGGAAGAAAAAACTCAAAAGTCAAATTAGTAATTTAAAAAAATCTATTTAATCTACCTAGTAATGAGTAGTATTGCATCAAAAAGTGATAATTTTGAATAACTTTGAAATTCTCAATATTCTAATACAAAGTCAAGTTTGTTTACATTAATATATGTAATGACGAAATTAAGAAATAGTAGTTACACAGCACACTATCTACCTTGGGAAAAGTTTAAGGTGCTATTTTCATAACCCAAAATGCACACAGTAATCTTTGAGCCACCATCCAAAATGTAAATTTGCTGACAAAATCTGCATAATATTTGTATTATATTTTTAACTGCCATCAAGGAATTTCTTTCCATAGACATTACATCTTGCCACAAACAACTAAAAAATAAAGGAAGACAATTTATTAAATGATCTATCATAATAAGTTCATTAATACTGGTTTTAGAATTTTTGTTCATATAGGAATAATAAAATTAGAGAAACAAATGTAATGAAAAGTTGTGAGAATTACTCCTTATTGTGAAAGTTTAGGGGTCATTTGATTTTGATGAATTTCATACTGAATGTTTAAAAAGACTGTTCACCGAATTAGAAAAATAGTCACACTGTAAGTCAGTATCATAATAGCACGCAAAGGGGTATGTGTGTTAGACTTTGAAACATGCAAATCAAGTTTCAAGCAAAGGACAAGCATTAATCATAAGTAACAATTAACATCTTGTGGCAATTAACAATTAACATCTTATAAAAGGTAATAAGCACTTTGGTGTAAGTAAACCATTTTTTCTTTATGGAAGCACCAATAAACAAACAGCTTATTAATATTTTCTCAAGAAGTCTCAAAAAACCCAAAAAGCACATCTATAATCTTTTAACATTTATATAAAGGTAGTAACAATTTTTAATCTGAAAACTGTATCCTTAAATTTTTAGATACATGTAATTTTTAGATTACATGTATGAAAATGCTAGTTAATATCCATTACTAGACTTGGGAAAGAAAGCACTAGGAAAAAAAGCCTTTTTCAGGAGCTAAAATGTGATAATGTTCTACACTTCAAAATGCTTTTTATAAACTCTCACCTGATTGAGATAATGATATTCCTCTGGTTGTTTAAGGTGGAATGCTGATCTCTCTTCTTCACTTGCTCCTGCCAGGAGGTAATAGAATACATGATAGTTCCTGTTGGAAACAAAGAAATGCGGCTTTATAAGGAACATGATTTATGGTTATCATTTAACAGGGACAAAAAGCAAACAGTGATTAGTAAAATGTATCAGCTTTGCTTCATTTCTTAACATAAAAGTGATAAATTCAAAATTAAATATCACTACAAAATAGTACGTTTTTGATGCGGAATACAAAAGAGAGATGAAAACAGCAAACAAAGTTAGGATCTCTGAAAATTCTTCCATCAACCGGGCTTGGTGGCTCGGTCTGTATGCAATCCCAGCACTTTGGGAGGGTAAGGCGAGTGGATTGCCTGAGCCAGGCAACTTGGCAAGACCTTGTCTCTACAATAAATTAAAAAACTAGCCGGATGTGGTAGCGCACACACGTAGTTCCTGCTACTTGGAAGGGGAAGGCTGAGGCGGAAAGATCGCCAGAGCCCAGCCAATGGAGGCTGTGGTGGCCAGAAGTGTGCCACTGCCCTCCAGTCTGGGTAACAGAGTGGGACTCAAAAAAAAGAAAAAGAAAAAGAAAATTCTTCCATCAAGCCAATGAGGAACATGATCAATCTATTAGATTTAACTTTTTCAGAAATGCAGAAATTAAGTAAAAGTGGGTAACACCCTTGGGTCTCAGGTCCCCTTCCACTGTGGGAGCTTTTCTGTCCTCTCTATAAATCTTGCTTTCTAAAAAAAAGAAACAAAGAAATTAAGCAAAAGCTTGCAGCAATCCAGAGTGTTTACTCCAGAAAAACAGCTGACTCTCAATAAAAACAGCTTTGTGGGGTTTTTTTGTTTTTTGTTTTTTAGTTGGAGTCTCACTCTATCACCAAGGCTGCAGTGCAGTGGCATGCTCACGGTCACTGCAGCCTCGACCTGCTGGGCTCACACGATCCTTCTGCCTCTGTCTTCCAAGTAGCTGAAACCACAGGCATGTGCCATCATGCCCAGCTGATTTTTTAAATTTATTTATTGTAGAGATGAGGTCTAGTCATGTTGCTCAGGCGGGTCTTGAACTCCTGAGCTCAGGTAATCCTCTTGCCTCAGCCTCCCAATGAGCCAGGATTACAGGCGTGAGCCACCATGCCTGGCTTGTGGTGTTTTAACCTACCCTATTCTATCACTTGTTCATCAACCCCACAGTAGCCCTGAAAATCAACAGCCTGCAATCACAGTGGACACCAGAAGCCTTACCAGAAAGATCAGAACAGGGTTCGAACTTGTTCAAAGCCTCATTCCCTAGGAAATACCATTGTTTGAACTGCCTGGTGGTTCCCTGGAAGAAGCCACATTCAAGACTGACTTTACATGATCTGAATCAGAATTTGGACAAGGCAAAAATTCTTTCCCCAGAGGCATCTGTAGAAAACAATTTAGGCAACTATTGAACAGTCTCCTGCCTGAAGTGGGAGATAAATATTGAGGCAAACGATAGATTGACTAAAAAACTGAAAAGGAAAAGTTGGTGAATGTGACCTTACATGGGCTTTGAAAAGCTCCAATAAATTTCCTGGAAATCAGGCTGGGCTCTGTGGCTGTCTGTAATCCCTGTACTTTGGGAGGCCGAGATGAGAGGATTACCTGAGTCCACAGGTTCAAGACCAGCCCAGGCATCTTGGCAAGACCTCATCTTTACAATAAAAAAAATAGCCAGGCGTGGTAGCACGCATCTGTAGTTCTGGCTACTTGGAAGGCTGAGGGAGAAGGAACACTGGAGCCCAGCAAGTCAACGCTGAGGTGGCCATGAGTGTGCCACTGCACTCTAGCCAGGCAACGGAGTAAGACTCCAATTGGAAAAAAAAAAAAAAACTCCCTGAAAATCTAGAAGGCCATATGCACGCATGAGATTGTGCACATGTCCAGGGTTGAATGTGCTCTCAAAAATAACCAGATGAAGTACTAAACTCCCACCTCTGGCTAATTTTGAAGGTCTGCACAAAGTAGAAGTTAAGGCTAAGACAGACTTGTAAAATGCCTACTTGAGTATTGAAGGCATGGCTCAATGTACGTAGAGAGTACAATGGCAAAGACTAGGAGACTTACTGTTTCTAAGCACTTAAAGAAATCTCTGTCAGTGAAACTGACATCTCCGTGAAGAATCATGACCTGAAAACTAAGCTAAACAATCAGATACTTCTTTGACTACACTAAAAAAAGAATATAGATGTTATAAAAGTAGTTTGGAAAAGTCACAAAATAATCAAATAGCATGAATAAAAACAACAATCACAAAACCTGGGAGAGAAAAAACTCATTTCCAGAGTTCCCCAAATTATATTTTTTAAATGTTGTTTTCAACAAAAAAGCATGAAAGATGCAAAGAAACAAGAAAGCGTAGCCCTTAAAAAGAAGAAAAACAATCACTGGTAATCATTCCTGAAATACCCTAGACATTAGATTTACTAGACAAGATTTTAATTAGCTATTTTAAATATGTTCAAAGACCTAAAGGAAGTCATATTTAATGAACTAAAGAAAAGTATGAGAACACTGTGTCACCAAATAGAGAATATCAGTAAATATACAGGGCTTACAAGAAAACATCAAAAAGAAATTCTGAAAAATATAACTGAAATTAAAAAGTGTCTAGAAGAGGTTAGCAGCAAATAAGAATGGGTAGAAGAAAGAACAAGTGAGCTTGAAGAATCAACAAACTTGAAGATAGGTCAACTGAATCTAGTCTGAGAATGAAAAGTAAAACAAATGAAGAATAACAAACGGAGCCTCAGAGACCTGTGCAACACCATTAAAAAGAACAATACATGCATAATGAGAGTTCCAAAAGGAGACCATAAAAAAGGACATAAACAATATTTTAAAAATAATTACCAAAAATGTTCCAAATTTGATGGAAAACATTAATCTGCACAACCAAGAAACTCAATGAACTCTAAGAAGGATAAACTCAAAGAGAGCCACAACTAGACAAAGCAAAACTGCTGACCGATGAGGACAAAGAAAGAATTTTGAAAGCTCCAAAAGGGAAATGCCTCATCAAGGGATCCTAATATAAGATTAGCAGTTGATTTCTCATCAAGAACCATGGCAGAGATAACGTATTCAAAATGTTGACAGGAAATAAAATGTGAATCAAGAAGTATATATCCAGCAAAACTATCTTTAAAATTAAAGGAGAAATTAAGACATTCCCAGATAAACAAAAACTAAGAGACTTCCTCACTAGCAGATGGAACCTAAAAGAAATACTAAATGAAGTTTTTCTGGCTGAAATAAAATGACACTAGACAAAACTCAACTAAGGAACACTGGTAGGAGGAACTACATAGGTAAATATAAAATATAGCATAAATTTATTTTTATTTATAACACTTTTTTCTTCCTATTAGATTTGAAAAACTGCACAAAGCAATCATTATTAATCTGTACTGACAGATACACCATTGTAAAGATTTATATGACAATAACAACAGCACAAAGGAGCAGGAAAGGAACAGAACAACACAGAAGCAAAGTTTTTTGTATACCGCCAAAATTAAATTGTTATTAATCCAAACTACACTGTTATAAATTAAGATACTAACTACAGTCCTCAGGGCAACTACTAAAAATAAACTAAAAAATAATAAAAGAAATGCCAACAAAAGTCAAATTGTACACTAGAAAATATCATTTAACACAAAAGGCGGAAATAGGAAAATAGAGATACAAAAACATCATAACACATATAGAAAACAAATAGCAAAATGATATTCATAAATCCTACCTTATTAATAATTACATTAAGTATAAATGGTTAAATGCTGTAATCCAAACGCAGATAACTAGTAGAATGGATAAGAACAAAACATATGATCCAACTACATGGTGTCTATAAGACAAAAGGTTTGGATTGAAAGACACTAATAGGTTAAAAATAAAAAGATGGGAAAAGATACCATGCAAACAGTAACCAAAGAAAGCTGGAATATCTATACCAATATCAGATAAAACAGACTTTAACATAAAAAAATTGCTCCTAGAGTCAAAGAAGGTAATTTTATAATAACAAAGGACCAACCTTTAAATATGTATGTATCTAACTTTAAATATATATGTATCTAACAACAGAATCCCAAAATATGTGGAGCAAAAAGAACTTGACACAACTAAAGGAAGAAACAAACAATTCAACAAGAATACTAAAAGACTGCAATACCCTACTTTCAATAATAAACAAAACAACTAGACAGAAGATCAACAATGAAAAAGAGGAATTGAAAATTACTGCATACCAACTAAACCTAACGTATATCTACAAAACACTCTAGCCAACAACAGGAGGATATACATTTTTTCAAGTCCACATGGAACATTATCCAGGACAGACCACATGTTAGACAGCAAAATAAGTCTTAAATTTGAGGAGACTAATATGACCCTTCAAATACTTAGCAATGAAATAATAAATCAATAACTGAAATTTCCACAATTCACATATATATGAAAATGCAACAATATACTCCTAAATAACCAACAGGTTATTTAGCAAAATTAGAAAATACTTTGACACACAAAAACAAAACAAATACACCAAAACACAGAAAACAGCTGAAGCAATGCTTAGAGGGGCTTTATACCTGGTACACTCATGTAAAAAAGAAGAAAAATCTCAAATCTATAACCTAACCATCAACTTTAAGAAACTAGAAAAATGGGCCCTGAACAATAGTCACATTAGCACAAGGGAGGGATAGCAGTCACTGAGCACTGATGGCAGGGGAGGGAGAGAAGGGCAAGGGGCACATGACAACACAAGGGGTACCTGGTCCACGAGGAGTGAGGGCCAGTTAGATGCCCAAACTTCACCTGCATGCAGCCTACTTATGTAGTTAATCCTCCACTTGTACCCCACAACTCTATAATAAAATAAAATAAAAAAGAAACTAGAAAAGAAAAGTAAACTAAACCCAAAGAAAGAAGAAACAAAGAAATAACAAGCATCAGAGCAGAAATAAATGAAATGGGAAATGAGGGGGAGGAAAGAACATCAATGAAATCAAAGATTAGCTCTTTGAAAAGATCCACAAAATCAACAAACTTTTATCTGAACTGATGAGACTGAGAGATACAGATAGACACAGAAAGAGACAGAGACTCAAATTCAGAAATGAAAGAAGAAGGAACATTACTACCAACCTTGCAGAAATAAAAATATTATAAGGAATACTATAAACAAATTTTTGGCAACGAATTAGACAACCTAGATGAAATAAATAAATTCATAGAAAGATTCAAACTACTAAGTCTCACTAAAGAAGAAACAAAGTCTGAACAGATCTATAATCAAGTGTTTGAATCAGTAATCAAAACTCTACAAAAATAAAAGCTCCGAACCAGATGGCTTTGCTGATAAATTCTACTAAACATTTAAAAAATTAACCCAAGCCGGGCTCGGTGGCTCAGCCTGTACTCCCGCGCCTTTGGGAGCCTGAGGTGAGTGGACTGCCTGAGCCCGCAGGTTCGAGACCCGCCTGGGCAACTTGGCGAGACCTCATCTCTCCAATAAATCAAAAAAATCAGCCGGGCGTGGTAGCGCATGCCTGTAATTCCGGCTACTCTGAAGGCTGAGGCGGAAGGATCGCCGGAGCCCAGCAGGTCGAGGCTGCGGTGGCTGGGAGCGGCCACTGCACTCCAGTCTGGGCGACAGAGTGAGACTCCAACTCAAAAAATAAATAAATAAGTAAAATTAACCCAATCCATCACAAACTTTACCAAAAAAAGTATAGGAGAAGAGTTTCCATCTTATTCTATGAACCAGTATTATCTGAGACCAAAACCATCACAAGAAAATAAAACCATAGCACAATAATCTATATGAATATAGACAGTAGAATCCTCAACAAAATATTAGCAAACCAAACCCATGAACATATTATAATATTATAAAATATATTGTACATATATGACATATTGTAATATACAAAGCTATAACATAGTAGTATATATATAAACATCTGCAAGTCAAATCCAGCAAGATAACAGAGAATCAGGTTTTAAGCTCTGGATCTTCAATTCTCATTCATTCTCAAAAACCATGGAAATAAGGCTTATATCCTCTCCATGTCACTAAAACGTGTCAGAAAAAATTACTAGTAACGTAGTATCAGTGTCTGATGAACCCTGCAAGTGTTTATGAAACTATTCTCTTCCTGAAATTCTATTCCCTTTGTGTTAAAACACCTCTAATTCAGATATCCTATTGCTTCTCTAGACACACACACACACACACACACACACACACACAAATTAACAGAAAAGCCTAAGTTCTAGTACTCATCTTGCCAGTAATCCATTATGGTAAAGTAAGTTAGTAATTACTGAGTTTTTTTGTTTGCTTTTTTTTTTTTAGAAATTGGATAATTTTATTTCCTAAGCATTGTCAAATTCACTTTTTAGCCTCATAAGAAGAGTTTTTTTTATATATAAGGATCAAGCTAAGCATTTTATAAATGTTATCTCATTTAATCCTCTCAACCATTCTAGGACAGTTTTTCATCTGTAAAATGGGAATAAATAACAAAGAAGTAGAAGTTAAGTGAGATGCCTAAGGCATATCCAAGATTTGAATGTAGGCCTGTTTAACTTCAAATTCTGGCTCTCAATTATTTTGTCTCATGTAGCATGAAGCAAACCATTAATTTACTTCTCTGATATTTGATTTCTTTATCTGAAGGATACCACATGTCATCTCTAAAGACCCATATACTGTACCTCAAACATTACAGTGGAATTAAGAGTTTTACAGAAAACTTTGCTCAAATTAGAGAACATGGAAAACAGTCCAAAGATACACTGCTCACAAAGAACAATGAGATACTACTGAAAAGCGATCTTCCTGTTCTAATTGTTTGCCTAGAACTTAGGGCAACAGTTCTACATACTTGATAAAAACCTCCTCCTAGCAGCCTCCAAAAAACTGCAGGGTTCTACCCATGTCAGAAATAGCAATTATAAATAAGGTATGCATGATGTGAACTGAATTAAAGGTCACAATAAACAATGAGCTTAAAAGTTAATCTGCATGTTACAAATGTTAGCCTCATCTAATTACACAAATAAAATATGTACCGTTCATTATGCTCTTGATAGACGAGTCTGGACTTCTCCAGTAGATATTTTTCAACATAAGCACTAGAAAAAAAGTAAAATTGGTTGATATGAATAATAAAGTCTAACACAAAGTAGATAAATATTTATTGAGGGATGTACCAAAGTATAAAAAATATTTGCCAAAACATTAACCTTTATGACTGTGTTATAGATATTGTTAGTGTTATCCATGTTAAATTGGCTTGGTCACAAGTCTTGCTTTTTCCTTTCAATAAAGCAAAATAAAGTCAGAAGTTCCAAAGTCAGAAGTTCCAAAGATGGTACACAAGAACCTCCAACATAGACTCAACATTCTTTCTACCCTAATATACTACTATACATTCTTCCAGACATTTATACTTTGGTCAGACTATTGAATAAGGAATTAAAGATATACTTTGTTTCTATATATATTCATGCTATTGCCATAACCTAAAATCAATTTATTTAATACCTAATGATTTACCCTATGATCAGTCATTTATTGGGCACTATACTAAGCACACACAAGGAATATGAAAATAAGTGATAATACTACCTGTTCTCAATGGGCTTATAAACTAGTAGAGAAATAGGTAAACCAGCAGCTATCATACTGAGTTGATAGGGTTTATTATAAAGCAATAACTGGGATATTGTGAATCACCGAGAGACACCTGCGATTAAATCCAAGAAGGAAAAAAGATGTAAGGAAGAACACTCATGGATGATGAGCATATAGTACACATTCATTAAATACATCTGGTAAGTGAGTGAGTAAATGAATCTGAAGGATTTACCAAAAGAAGCCAAAGAAAACTGTCTTTATGTAAAGGCATAAAAGAAGGTGGGTACCCATATCAACTTCATGGAAAATAATTACAGTCGTGTGTCACTCAATGACAGGTTACATTCTGAGAACTACGCCACTAGACAATCTCATCATTATACATACATCAGAGTGTACTTACACAAACCTAATGGTATAGCCTACTACACACCCAGGTCATATGGTATAGCCTATGGCTCCTGGGCTACGAACTTGTACAGCATGTTACTGTAAGGAATACTATAGGCAACTGTAACATGATGGTATTTGTATATCTAAATACAGAAAAAATACAGTAAAAATATGGTATTAAAATCTCATGACTGGCTGGGTGTGGTGGCTCATGTCTGCAATCTCAGCACTTTGGGGGACCAAGGTCAGAGGATCACTTGAGCCCAGGAGTTCAAGATCAGCCTGGGCAACATAGTGAGACCTCATCTCTCAAAAAAAAAAAAACAAAACAATTAGCTAGGTGTGGTGACACATGTCTGTGGTCCCAGTTACTCAGGAGGCTGAGGCAAAAGGCTCACCTCAGCCTAGGAGGTTGATGGTATGGTAAACCGTGATTGTGCCACAGCATTCCAGTCTGGGAGACAGAGTGAGACTTCAACTCAAAACAAACCAACAAAGGCAAACTCATGGGACTATTGTAGTATATGTGTCCATTGCTGACTGAAACATAAAACATCATTATGCAGCACATGACCACAGTTAGGGATAGATAGAGAATCAGACAGGCAAGTGAACTAGATCAAGAAGAGCTAATATATTCAGGGCCAGGAGAATGAACTTTATTTATCCTGAAAGTAATGAGAAACTGAATAATCAATTATATTGCTGATAATTTTATTCTTTTTTATCAAGATTGTAGCCTTCAAGTCTTCAATACTTCTTCCCCAAATAGAAACAATCAGCTAAGATCTCACTGGAGAGGGGCTTCTATAATCTGAAATGTAAAAGCTTTAGACTACAGAATCCAAATCACTTAGATCAAACCTTTTAGGGGGTCAAAATCTGACTCTTGAGCTGTATTTCTCCCTGTTCCCTCCCACCTCACGTTCTATACTTCAGTCATTCCCAAAACACAGGCTATTCCCTCAAGCATGCTATTTACTCCTGACTGCATTGCTGATGTTCTCCCTTCAGCTTCTAATTGCCTAGTCTATTCCCAGTCTCTGTCCTGTAAATTTCATTCCTTCATTAAAATGAAGCTCAAATATACCTTCCTTGCAAATCAATTGCTACTATCACCATTAGTAATTAAAATGCAGTACTTCTTCTGAATTACCATTACCACACCTCTAGTCTAAACTACTTTATTTTTAAATTTTATTTATGTATTTGTTTATTTTAGAGACATGGTTTTGCTCTACCACACAAGCTTAAGCACAGTGGCATGATCATAGCTCGCTGCACCCTCAAATTCCTAGGCTCAAATGATCCTCCTGCCTCAGTCTCCCAAACAGTGGGACCACAGGAGTGTGCCACCACCCTTGGCTAATTTTTTAATGTTTTGTAGCAGTGAGGTCTCTCTAAGTGGTCTAGGCTGGTCTTAAACTTCTGGCCTCAAGTAATCTTCCCACTTTGGCCTCCTAAAGTGCTGACAATAGAGGTGTGAGGCACCACACTCTAGCCTCTTGTCTAAACTCCCTTATCTGTCTAAAATGAGAGAAAGGAAATGAACATGATCTAATATTTAAAATTCTCACAACCACCCTGCATGGCAAATATTACTGCCCCTATTTTACAAGTGTAGAAACAATGCTCAAAGACATTAAGATCATACTGCTAGTAAAAAGTAAAACTTTGATTTTAACCCAAGTCTATTTTAACAAAGGCTTATCTTTCAACTACAGTTGCCTCACCCACTCCCATATCCCGTATCTATGGGGGATATGTTCCAAGATGCCTGCAATCTAAACCAAGGATAGGACTGAAACCAATATATATTATATTTTTTCCTATATATACACATACCTTTGACAAAATTTAATTTATTAATTAGGCACAGTAAGAGATTAACAACTAATCACAAAATAGAACCGGCTGGGCACAGTAGTTCAAGCCTGTAATCCCAGAATTTTTGAAGGCAAGTGCAGGAAGACTGCTTCGAGCCCAGGAGTTCAAGACCAGCCTAGGCAAACAGCAAGACCTCAACTCTACAACAAAATAAAAAAATTAGTAGGGTGTTGTGGCACATGTCTGTAGTCCCAGGTACTTGGGAGACTAAGGCAGAAGGACCATCCAAGCCCGGGATGTTGAGGCTGTGGTAAACATGATTCTGCCACTATAGTCTAGCCTGGGTCACAGCATGAGACCCCAACTCAAAAAAAATAGAACAATATATGGCAATAAAATTTATGTGAATATGGCCTCTCTCACTGTACTGCACTCACCTATGTTTTGGTACCTAAAACTGCAGAAGGTGAAACCACAGATATACCAACACACTGCATTTCCTAATCATCTCACTTTTCTTCCCTCCAATCCATGAGTTATACTTCTATAAGAGTTACCTACCTATAAACTAAGATATAATTATGTTTTTCCTCTACTTCCATTTGATCCTCATACTGAAGTACGTAGGCGTGAGCCGCCATTATGTCTCTCCGGATTGTTTTGTTTTTAATACATCAGCATTAAAAAAAAAAGGGATAGGCCAGGTATGGTGACCGATTGCTGTAATCCCAGCACTCTGGGAGGCCAAGGCAAGAGGACTGCTTGAGCCCAGGAGTTCAAAACCAGCCCAGACAACATAGCAAGATCTCCTATTTTTTTAAATAAGTAAATAAAGGGATAGATAAACAAATATGCCAAAATGTTGTCATTGTTGAGCCCGAATATAAGTCCCTTACACTATTTATTCTCATCTTTTGTACATATTTCAAACTTTTTACAACAAAAATTTTAAAAATCTGCTTTGCAGTATCAAAAGGATGATTACAAACATTAGAGCTTTAGTCACAAAAGATCACTGTGCCTATGCTCTGCAGTCACTGAACTTATTCAACTACACCAACTTATCATAAAATCCCATTTATCCACCAATGCCAACACCTTAATTGATATGATTTCCTACTTCTTCCACTTAGCAAATTTCCAATATCCAACATAAAAATGACCTTTTTTGTGTGAAGTCCTTCAGGCACATAGTTCAATCACTGCACTTCCTCATTGACTATAATAATCTTGTCTAAATAAATATCTGTCTTCCCAAAGAGACTATGAGAACTTTAATGCCAGAAAACATACCTACCTCTCATCTTTTTATATCCCCCAACAATTAGTACACTGTGTGGTACTCAAAATGAACTCCTTAAATACTTGCTTAACAAAAGAATAAAAATGTTCAATATATACTTGTTAACTTGCAAATCAAGAATGTTTTTGCTCATTGATGTAAGAAAAGGTTTAACTTTTTAAATTAGTCATTTAACATATGAAAGCCTAAATTTCATTCATTAAGTGGAAAAATAAATGTCTATCATTCCTAATTCACAAAATTTCTTCAGAATCAATAAACATAATAGTAACTTTTCCTTTTTTATTAACCTATATTTTAATTCAAAACATAATACTTTGTAAGTTATAAAACAGTATACACAACTTTACCTATTATCAACCTCTCCTACAGCACAATCATAAATACTAAGAACAGTCTGACAACTTGACCATATCCAACTTTTATTGGTAAAAGCACCAAACTTTAGCTTTGCAAACATGATTCTTCATAACCAGAAAAGAATGAGCTATGAAATCTGCCACTGAAAAACTTACTCCTTTTGTTTTCATTGGTTTTGGGGTTCTGGTTGGGAGAGGAAGAATACACATAATAGTTTCAATCAAAATTTTTAAATGTAAATGCAGACATAAAGTAGTAAGACTAACACACAATTAAAATAGCATAAAAACAAAAAATAGGCTGGGCTCCGTGGCTCAGCCTTTAATCCCAGCACTTTGGGAGCCCATGGGTTTGAGACCAGCCTGGGCAACTTGGCAAGACCTTGTCTCTACCATAAAATCAAAAATTGGCTGGGTATGGTAGAACATGCCTGTAGTTCCAGCTACTTGGAAGGCTGAGACAGAAGGATCGCCAGAGCCCAGCAGATCGACACTGGGGTGGCCTTGAGTGTGCCACTGCATTCCAGCCTGGGCGACAGAGTGAGATTGCAACTCAAAAAAATGAATGAAAGAAAGAAAGAAAGAAAAGAAAAACAGAGATCAATCCCATGTATTAACAGGAATGCAAAATTCATGAATAAAAATTAGCAAACAACAAACAGAATAAAACAACCAATTTATATCTGGATGTGTATAAATATGTATGTGTGCACGTGTTGACCAAGTGGGATTCTTTATCTAGGAAGGCCAAAAAATTTCATTATTGGGGAAAAAATTACAACATTAATAGATTTCAGAAGGAAGACATGCTTTTTTCCATAGATATCAAAAAGGTCTTTGATGAAATTCAATACCCACCTAGAAAAAACAACACAGGAATTCATATGGAAACACAAACATCCAAGGATAGCCAGAACAATCCTCAGCAAAAAAAACAAAGCAGGTGGTATTACATTACCAGACTTCAAACTTTACTATAAAGCTACAATCATCAAAACAGCTTGGTATTGGTACAGGAACAGGCATATAGATCAATGGAATAGAATTGAGATTCCAGAAGCAAAACCTCAATTTCTCAACCAACTCATCTTCGACAAAGCCCCCACCACCTACCAGTGGGGAGAGGAGAACCTATCCAGTAAATGGTGCTGGGAAAACTGGCTGACCACATGCAGAAGATTGAAACAGGACCCCTATCTATCCCCATGCACAAAGGTTAACTCCAAATGGATCAGAGACCTAAATGTAAAACCTCAAACCATAAAAACCTTAGAAAAGGAAGGAAATACCCTCATGGAAATCGGAGCTGGCATCCAATTCCTGAACAAAACCCGAAACCCACAGGTCATAAGAGAGAAGATAGACAAGTGGGACCTTATTAAACTGACAAGCTTCTGCAAAGTCAAAGAAACCATCAAGAGAGCAGGGAGACAGCCTACAGACTGGGAAAAAGTATTTGCCAACTCCAGGTCTTACAAAGGCTTAACATCCTGGATCTACAAAGAACTCAAACGTGCTGAAAAGAAAAATACAAACAACCCCATTATAAAATGGGCAAAAAATATGAACAGACACTTCACAAAAGAAGACACCTGAGCAGCCAACAAACACATGAAGAAATGCTCAACCTCACTAATCATCAGGGAGATGCAAATCAAAACCACACTGAGATACCACCTAACTCCAGTCAGAATGGCAATTATCAACAACTCAAAAAAAAACAACTGCTGGAGAGGGTGTGGTGAAAAGGGAACACTTCTACACTGTTGGTGGGAGTGTAAACTAGTGCAACCTCTGTGGAAAGCAGTGTGGCGATTCCTAAAGCTCTAAAAATCGACCTTCCATATGACCCCGCAATC
>NW_007233008.1:122927-160262 GCF_000164805.1 Carlito syrichta
CAACCTGGATGGAACTAGAGTCTATAATACTGAGTGACCTCTCACAGAAACAAAGATCCGAGTATCACATGTTCTCACTCATATAACGGACTTTGAACACCCAATGTAATACTATAAGAAAATGACTGATGGTACTGGGAAACTATGGGGGGGGTGGGATTAACAGTAGCAAATATCTGTCTGGGGATAGGGAAACACCTCTTATCAACAGGATGCCTGAATGAAACGTAATTGTACACCTAACCCTTAACTGTACACCACAAAACCATAATAAAAAATATTGATTAATAAAAAAAAGAAATTCAATAACCATTACAGATAAAAACACTCAAGAAAATTAAAATCAAAGCTTAATTGATGAACATGATAAAATGTCCTAAAGCCAGTATTTCACTTAGAGGAGGGAAAAAAGCATTCACATATAGGTCAGGAACAATATTATCATGGTTTTGGAAGTGAATCAGACAAGAAAAAAAAAAGAGTTATAAGAATTGAAGAATAAGATGATCTCTTTTTGCAGATAAGATAATTTACCTAAAAAAAAATAGTAAAACCAAACAGTAAAATAATTCAGTAAGATAACCAGATAAAACATTAATATAAAAATCAATAGACTTCATACATGTAAACAATACACTATTAAAAGATATATTACAAGAGAAAAATCACACTTAAAGTAACGAAAAAAATTAAAATGAAATGAGAATAAACTCAACAAGACATAACAAAACAATGTATGGGATTGGCAGTTGAGGGAAACTGCTAGGGAGGGAGGGGCATACCTCATCAACAAGGGTACTTGCATGATTAATGTTAGTATAACTAACCCTGAATTGTATCCCACATCTTTATAATAAATAACTGAATTAATTTAAAAATATATATATATTCCTAAAAAGCACAAAAATATCAATTATCTCCCAAATCTATATACAAATTTAACATTAATCCAATAAAATCAAGCCACGGAAAGACATAAAGAAACCTTAAGTACATACTGCTAAATTTAAAAAGCCAATCTGAAAAGACTATTGGCTGTATGATTTCAAATATATGACATTCTGGCAAAGGCAAAACTATGCAGAAAGCAAAAAGACCAGTAGTTGCCAGGGATGAGTGGGTACAAAGGGATAAACATGTAGAACACAGAGGATTTATTAGGGCATTGAAACTATCATGTATTATGCTGTAATGATGAATAGATGTCTTTCTGTTGTTATTGAGTTGAGGTCTCACTCTGTTGCCCAAGTAGCATGTTCATGGCTCACCACACCCTCACAACCTCCTGGGCTCAAGCAATCCTCTTACTTCAGACTCCCACTTCCGTCCACCTCTTTTTTTTGGTGAGTTGTATAATTATTTCATTATATATTACAATGTAATAATAATAGAAATAAAATGCACAATAAATGTTATATACTTGAATCATTCTGAAACCATCCCTCTACCCCAGTCCATGGAAAAATTGTCTTCCACAAAACTGGTCCCTGATGCCAACAAGGTTGGGGACAGCTGATACGGAGAAAAACAAATATGACAAATTGTTAACAATTAAAGCTAGGTAAAGGGTATATGAGTGCTATATTAGTTTTATATTTGTTCTGAGGTTTGAATTTTTCAAAAAGAAAAAAAAACTAGCAGAAAAAAATTGTAATGCAGACAACGTCTGCAAATAAACAATTCATAGTTTATAAAGGGGTAATGACAAAAATAAAGACATGCTCCAAAGCCAACTACTGCTAAGCAGCAGCACTTACCCAAGTACAGTGCCTGTTTCCTGGTAATTTACTTGGATAAACTTGCCAAAACGACTGGAATTGTTATTATGAGCTGTCTTTGCATTTCCAAAGGCCTGCAAAAATAAATGATTCTCATTAGTTTCTTTTTTTATAATGGTTTTGCCAGAGGGATGCTACTTAGGTAAGTTCAGAGATATAAAATGTTAAAGTGATAGTAAAAAGGCTTATATGTTCAGATTCATATTCACAGCACAGGTAAAATCAAAGAAAGCAATAACAGAAAGAAACCAAATAGGCTCTATTTTATGCTATTCAGTAAAATGAGTCTTAATTTTATAAACTTAATACTCATTAAAGTTCAGATTTCTCGTTCACATTCCAGAGCTTAAAAAAAATTCTTAATAAACATATATTTACATATTTTTAAAATCTTACTAAACCAAAGTAACAAGGGGCTAGGAAAAGAATAATCACATAAAAATAACTACAATTTTAAAATAGTATAAATGAAATTAAGTTCCATTACATAATGTACTATATTATACCTATTTAAAACAAAGCTACAGTACTCATTACAAAAAAACAGTAACTATAAGCTTCCTAAGTTGTTACCCAAAGTATGTACCTTGCAATAAAATATTGCCCAGGAATAAAAATGAACTAGTGATACAACCATATGCTAAGCAGAAGAAACCAGACACATAATATATAACCCATTTATACAAAATTCTAGAAAAGGCAAAACAAGAGTAACAGGAAGCAGATCAGAAGCTGTCTGGGAACAAGAGTGCGACTGGGAAATGTCTACAAAGGGGCACAAGGATATTCCATAGCTCAGTTATACGATGGTGGTTACATGGGTATAAACATTTATCAAAACGCACAAAAACTTGTACTTTTTTTTTTTTTTTTTTTTTTAGTTGGAGTCTCACTCTGTCGCCCAGACTGGAGTGCCGTGGCCACTCCCGGCCACCGCAACCTCGACCTGCTAGGCTCCGGCGATCCTTCCACCTCAGCCTTCCAAGTAGCTGGAACTACAGGTGGGCGCTACCACGCCCAGCTAGTTTTTTGATTTATTGTAGAGACGAGGTCTCACTAAGTTGCCCAGGCGGGTCTCAAACCCGCGGGTTCGGGCAATCCACTCACCTCAGCATCCCAAGGCGCGGAATTACAGGCTGAGTCACCAAGCCCGGCTAAAAAAACTTACACTTTAAATGTGTATACTTTATTGTAAGGTATATCTCAATATGACTCAATTAAGTGTATTAAGATTTAATTTTTTTGAAATGAAGTCACTGTTGTAGCCTAACCTATTCTTATAATTGAAGACACAAACGGGAAAAGACACAGTTAGAGATGATTCATTGCAGAGCTTTTTTTCTCCTACTATAATATAATGATCTCCAGGGAATGGCATGACCTCTAACTCCAAAAACCTAAAACAGTCATTTACTGGCCATTCATGCTAAACAACACAGAGTACACACACAGATATGTGCACACACATATGTGGTTTATAATAACCCCTTCCAGTTGTTCAGATGCAAGCTAAAGTTTGACAACCACTGCTCTACTTATCAGCATGCATTTAAACTTCTGTGAAATTACATTTTATTGAGTATTCTTCTTCAGTGATAACAGCAAATGCAAAGATTCATGCAAATCTCCAGAAATACCTTTTATAATGTTTAGGCTCATGCCTGTGATCCCAGCACTTTGGGAGGCTGAGGCAGGAGGACTGCTTGATCCCAGGAGTTTGAGACCAGTCTAGGCAACAGCAAGACCTCGTCTCTACCAAAAATTAAAAAATTAGTCAGTTAGGGTGGTGCATGCCTGTAGTCCCAGCTACTCAGGACGCTGAGGTGGAAGGATCGCCTGAGCCCAGGAGATAGAGGCTGCAGCAAGCCATTATTATGCTATTGCACTCCAGCCTGGGCAATGGTGAGACCCTGACTCAAAAAAAAAAAAAAAGAAAAAGAAAAACTGAAACCTTTCTCTCTATAAATAGAAAGATAACACACATGTCTGCTCTCAACATTTCTATTTAACACTACACTTGATATCCTACCCAGGGTAATCACGCAGTAGCTCACACCTATAATCCCAGCACTTTGGGAGGCCGAGGTGAGAGAATTTCCTGAGCCCACGGGTTCGACACCAGCCTGGGCAACTTGGCGAGACCTCATCTCTACAATAAATCAAAAAATTAGCTGGGCGTGGTGGCACATGTCTGTAGTTCCAGCTACTTGGAAGGCCGAGGCGGAAGGATCACTTGAGCCCAGCAGGTCAAGGCTGCGGTGGCTGGGAGCATGCCACTGCACTCCAGCCTGAGCCAAAGAGTAAGACTCCAACAAAAAAAAAGAAAAAAGAAAAAAAGGCTGCCAAGTATAAGAGCCCACACCTGTAATCCCAGCACTTTGGAAGGCCAAGACAGGAGGTTCCTTAAGCCCAAGAGTTCAAGACAAGCCTGGACAACATAGTGAGACTTCATCTCCATAAAAAAAAAAAAAAACCCAGCTGGGCATAGAGGCGCATGCCTGTAGTCCCAGCTACTTAGCAAGCTGAGGCACAAGGACTGCCTGAGCCCAGAAGGACTAGGCTGCAGAGAGCCATGATTGTCCCCATGCCTTCCAGCCTGGGCATCAAGAGTGAGACTCCAAATTTTAAAAAAAAGTAAAAGAAAAAAAAATGCAGATGAAATCATCTGAAGGAATTTCCAGCAATTCAAGTAAAATTACTTCAATTCACAGATGGCATGGTCTTGTTTATAAAATAAAAAATGCTGAGAAATACATTTTTAAAACTTTTAAAGCAAATAACTCAAGTTGGAGGATACAACAGCAATATACAAAACTCAACTATAATATCTACTAGAAATAAACGAAATGCAATTAAGAAAAATAATTCTATACAGAGTAACATCAAAAAACTAAAATACAAGACTAACTTCACAATAGAGGTGCACAGAGTATACAAGGAAAATTTTAAAATAATTATCAAAGAAATTTTAAAAGACCTAAATAAATGTAAATACAAGTCAGGCTCGGTGGCTCAGCCTGTAATCCTGCGCTTTGGGAGGCTGAGGTGAGTGGATTGCCTGAGCCTGCGGGTTCGAGACCCACCTGGGCAACTTGGCGAGACCTCATTTCTACAATAAATCAAAAAATTAGCCGGGTGTGGTAGCGTGCACCTGTAGTTCCAGCCACTTGGAAGGCTGAGGCGACTGGGAGCAGCCACTGCATTCTGGTCTGGGTGACAGAGTGAGATTCCAACTCAAAACAAATAAATAAATAAATAAATAAATGTCAATACAGTTAAATATTGTTACGATCTATAAATTCAATCACACTCTATCAAACCTAAACTACCTTGAACAAATTAACAAGATAGTCCTAAAATAAATATAAACATGTAAGGGACTCAAAATACCCAAAACAATCTTGAATAAATTTGAATAATTCACACTTCAGGATTTCAAAACTTACTACAAAGCTACAGTAATGAAGACCATGTAATACTGGCATACAGATAAACACAAATCAATGAACCAGAACTCACATTCAGAAATAAACCCTAACAAGGATAGTCAGTTTATTTTCAACAAAGGTGAAAAAACAATTCAGTAGGAATAAAATAGTCTTTTCAACATATGGACAGACACATGCAAAAGAATGAAGCTGAATCCCTACCTCATATCATTTATAAAAGTTAATTCAAAATGAATCAAGGACCAAAATGTAAGGGTTAACATAGTAAAACTCTTTGAAAAAATCATAAGTGTAAATCTTCATGATCTTGGACTTGGCAATAATTTCTTAATATGACACCAAAACCAAATATAACAAAAGAAAAGTTGATAAACTGAACTTTATCAAAATGACAAACTTTTGTGCTTCAAAGGACACAGTCAAGAGAGTGAAAAGACAGAGTGGGAGAAAAAATTTGCAAATAAAACAAAATATGCAATAAAACAACTGATATCCAGATATAAATTACTGAGTTCTTACAAACCAATAATAAAAAAGACAACTCAACATAAAAATGGGCAGTCAGGGATGGTGACTCACGCCTGTAATCCTAGCACTTTGGGAAACCACAGCAGGAAGACTGCTTGAGTCCAGGAGTTCGAGACCAGCCTGGGCAACATAGCCAGACCTTGTCTCTACAAAAAAACCAAAAAATTATCTGGGCATGGCAGCACATATCTGAAGTTCCAGTTACTTGGGAGGCTAAGGCTGGAGAATTGGTTGAGCCCAGGAGCCTGAAGCTGTGGTGAGCCATGAGATTGCCACTACTATACTCTAGCCTGGCCAACAGAGTAAAATCCCAACTCCAAAAAAAGCAAAGAAATTGAATAAAAATTTATTCACAAAAGATATACAAATGGAAAACAAGCAAAAGAAAACATGCTAAATATCATTAGTCATTAGGGAAATGCAAATCAACACTAAAAACAAGGCCAGGCACAGCAGCTCATGCCTGTAATCCCAGCACTTTGGGAAGCCAAGGCTGGAGAATCACTTGAGCCCCAGGAGTTTGAAGCTGCAAACTCATCATGAGATCATCAAGTTGTGATCTCATACATCTGCTCTCCAGCCTGGGCAACAGAGTAAGACCCCAACTCAAAGAAAAAAAAAATGAGACAGCACTACAAACACACTAGGATGACTATAATCAATAACAAATGCTAGTGGAGAATGTGAAGAAATTGGAACACTTACACATTACTGGAATGTAAAACATGTGGCCATTTTGGAAGCTCCTCAAATGATTAAACATAGTTACCACATGAGCCAGCAATTACTTCCAGGTATATATCCAAGAAGACAGAAAAGCTATGTCCTCACTGAATCACTTAAATGAATGGTCTTAACAGCATAATTCATATAGCCAAAAAAATGGAAACAACCCAAATATTTATCAACAGATGAATAAATGAACAAAATGTGGTATATTTAGACAATGAAATGTGATTCAGTCATAAAAAGACATAAAGTACTGATACATGCTACAATATGAACCTTAAAAACATTATACTAAGTGAAGGAAGTCAGATACAAAAGAAAACATACTGTATGATTCCAGTCACATGAAATACCCAGAACCAGGTTAAGTCCATAGAGACAGAAAGGTAGACTGGTGGTTTCCAGGAACTGAGGGGTAGGTAGAATGGGAAATGACTGCATAAAGGGTATGGTGTTTTCTTTTGGAATAAAAATATGAAAATGTTTTAGAACTAGACAGAGGCAGTGATTGTGAATGTACTAAATGCCACTGAAGTATACACTTTAAATAATTAATTTTGTATTATGTAAATTTCACCACAAAAAATAGTTTTAAAAAAGACAGAAGCCGGGCTCGATGGCTCAGCCTGTAATCCCGCGCCTTTGGGAGGCTGAGGTGAGTGGATTGCCTGAGCCCGCAGGTTCAAGACCCACCTGGGCAGCAAGACCTCATCTCTACAATAAATCTAAAAATTAGCCAGGTGTGGTAGCGCATGCTTTTAATTCTGGCTACTTGGAAGGCTGAGGCAGAAGGATCGCCGGAGCCCAGCAGGTCAAGGCTGTGGTGGCTGGGAGCGGCCACTGCACTCCAGTCTGGGCGACAGAGTGAGACTCCAACTCAAAAAAAAAAAAAAAGACAGAAAAAAGATAAATACAACAGGAAATATATGGGATTGATAGAAAAAAATAACAAAAAACAGACTCAAGTTTAACCATATCTGTAATTTAATCAAGCGTAAATGGTTTAAACAGCCCAAGTAAAAGCCAGAGATAGTCATATTACATTAAAAAGACCCAATGATAAGCGGCCTACATATAGTTCTTTAAGCTGAAAGTAAAAGAAATAGAAAAAGGTATCTTGCTAATACTGATCAAAAAAAATTAGAGTGGCAACATAAATATCAGACAAAATAGATTTCAGAGCAAAAAATACTACCAAAAAGAGGGTTATTTTATAATGAAAAAAATGGCCCATTAATCAAAAGTTAGCACTTATCATCATAAATGTTTATGCACTTAACAAGAGAGCGGCACATACACAATTTAAAAACTGACAGAATTTAAAGGAGTAATGAACAAATCTGTCACAAGTATAGATGGAGCTATGAATACCTATCTCTTAAAAACTGATATTATAAGTAGACAGAAAATCAGCAAGATGTATTAGACTTCAACAACACTACCAAATTGGCAAGATTGACATGTATAAAACACCCCACTGATTTAACAGCAGAATACACATTCTCAAGTGCACCAAGAATATTCACCAAGAAAGATTATATCTCAGGCTGTAAGTATCAATAAATTTAAAGGAATTCAAGTTATGCAATGTTATGTTATCTAACCACAAACGAATTAAGTTACAAATCCAGAAGAGAGAAAAATCTACATATTTACAAATGTGGTTGAGTGCAGTGGCTCATGCCTGTAATCCTAGCACTTTGAAGCACAGAGGCAGGAGGATCACTTGAGCCCAGGAGTTAGAGACCAGCCTAGGCAACATAGTGAGAGACTTGTCTTAAAAAAAAAAAAAAAAAAAAATCAAAAAACTAGCCCAGAGTGGTGGCACATGGCTGTAGTCCCAGGTACTCAGGAGGCTGAGGTGGAAGGACTGCTTGAGCCCAAGAGGTCAAGGCTGCAGTGAGCCATGATCATGCCACTGCACTCCAGCCAGGGCAATAGAGTGAGACCCTCAACTAAAAAAAAAAAAAAAAATTAAAAATCTAAATATTGATAAGCTAAACACAAATCTAAGGAATCCCACAGTTCAAAGAAGAAATTAAAAAAGGAAACTAGCAAACGGTTTGAACTCAATAAAAATGAAAACATATCAGAATTTGTGGGGTACCTAACTAGTACTTGAGAAAAAATTTATAGCATTAACTAATTATATCAGAAAAGAAGACTGGGCACGGTGGCTCATGCTTATAATCCCAGCCCTTTGGGAAGTGCCAAGACAGGAGAATGAGTTGCATTCAGGAGTTGGAGACCAGTTTGGACAACATAGCAAGACCCCATCCTTCTGTAAAAAACAAAACAAAACAGCTGGGCATGGTAGCATGCACCTGTCATCCTGACTACTTGGGTTGCTGAGGTAGGAGTATCATTTTATCCCAGGAGTTCATGGCTGCAGTGAGCTATGATCATGCCACTGTACTCTAGATGATCATGCCACTGTACTCTAGACTTGGTGACAAGGTAATAGTCTGTCAAAAAAGAAAAGAAAAGAAAAAGGAAGAGAAGGAGGGAAGGAAGTATAAACAGACAGAAAGAGGAAAAGAGGGGAAGGGGAGAGGAAAAAGGAAGAGGAAGGGAGGGAAGGATGATCTTTAAAAAAAGGAAAAAAAAATCAATGACCTCAGATACCACACTAAAAAACTAAAAGTGAACAAATAAAATGCAATGTAAACAAAAATAATAGAGATCAAAACTGAAATTGATGAAACACAAAACAGAAAAAAATCAGTGAAACCAAAAGCTGATACTTGAGAGAATAAGGAAATATTGCATAAAACTTTCCTGAAAGACACAAATTACCAAAGCATACTCAAGAAGAAATAGGTAACACGAACAGTTCTATATCTACTTTTAAAGTTGAAGCCAGGCGCAGTGGCATGCACCAATAATCCCAGTGCTTTGGGAGATAAGTGGGAGGATTGCTTAAGGCCAGGAGTTCAAGAATAGCCATTTCTCTCCCAGAGCAAGACCTCATCTCCACAAAAAATTTAAAAATTCATCAAGTCTGGTGGCATATACATGTAATCCTTACTCAGGAGGCTGAGGCAAAAGGATCACTTGAACCCAGGAGTTCAAGGCTGCAGTTAGCTGTGATCATACCACTGTACTCCAACCTAGGCTACAGAGTGAGACTGTCTCTAAAAAATAACATAGACAACTCAAGTAATTTTTTAAAAATAAAAATCGAAACCTTGCTTAAACCTCATCCACAGAGAAAACATAGTCCCAGATGGCTTTATTAATAAATGCTAACACTGACAATAGAAAAAAATACCAGTTCTATACAAACTCTTCCAAAAACATAAGGAAGACTTCACAACACATTCTGAGACCAGAATTATCCTGCTGTAAAAAACAAGAAAGACATGAAAGAAAACAATGCCAGGAATGGTGGTGCACACTAGTAATCCCAGCTACTAGAGAGGCTGAGGTAAGAGCATTGCCTGAGCCTAGGAGTAAGAAACCAGCCTCGACATAGTAAGACCTCATCTCAAAAAAGAAAAAAGAAAACAATGTTCCTCATGATATAATTAACCACATTAACATTTTTTTTTAAATATGATCATCGCAATAGACACAGCAAAAGCCTTTGACAAAATCAATTTTGACATCCATTCCTGATAAAAACTCTAAGCAAACTAGGAACAGAAGGGACCAGCTTCAATATGATAAAGAACATCTATACAAAACCAACAGCTATCATCATACTTACTGGTTAAAGGCTGAATGCTTTCCCCTAAGATCAGAAACAAAACAAAGACGTCGATTTCACCACGTCTATTGAACATTGTAATGAAGTAGCTAGCGAAATCAGTTAAGGAAAAAAAAGGACATCCAGATAGGAAAGGAGGAAATAAAGCTCTTTTTATCACAGACATGACTAACTATAATGGAAAATTAAATGGAATCTACAAAAAAGCTATGAAAACTACTATTTGAATCCAGTCAGCTCACAGAATAAAAGATCAATATGTAAATATCAGTTGTATATCTATATACTAGCAATGAACAATTGAAAAATTTAAAATACCATTTATAATAGCATTCCCCAAAATATTGAGATATATCTTATGAAAGATATGAAAGACCTGTACATTGAAAACTATAAAAATATTGCTGAAAGAAATTAAAGAAGCCTTTAATAAATGCAAAAATAAACTTACTCATGGATCAGATGACTTAATACTGTTATTATGTCATTTCTCTCCCAAATTAAACGATAGATTTAACACAATTCCAACCAAAGTCCTAGAAGGCTTTTATGGGGAAACTGATAGTCTAGTTCAAAAATTCATATGAAAATGCAAAGCACAGGCCAGCTCGGTGGCTCAGCCTGTGAATCCCAGCACTTTGGGAGGCCACGGTGGGAAGACTGCTTGAGCCCAGGAGTTTGAGGCCAGTCTGAGCAACATAGTGAGAACCTGTCTCTACAAAAAAACAAGAAAAGCAGCTGGGCATGTTGGCACATGCCTGTAGTCTCAGCTACTCAGGAGGCTGAAATAGGATCACTTGAGTCCAGGAGATCAAGGCTGCAGTGAGCTGTGAACATGCCACTGCACTTCAGCCTGGGAGACAGAGCAAGAATTTGTCTCAAAAGAAAAAAAAAGTTAATAATAATAAAGTTGTGAAATGAAAACAATGTGGCACTGGCATAAAGATGGCTAAACAGATCAATGGAACAAAAGAGAGAATCCAGAAACCCACCTATAGACGGACAAATGATATTTTTACAAAAACACAAAGGCAATAAGGTGAAGAACGAACAGCCTTTCAAGAGAAGTTACTGAAACAAGTGGATACTCGTAGGCAAGCATTAGGTCTACGCCTCTCACCATATATAATATTGAATTCAAAATGGATCACAGACCTAAATGCTAAACCTAAAACTATAAAACTACTACAAAAAAAAGCAAAATCGTTGTAACCATGGGTTGTATAAGGTTATCTTAAACACAACACCAAAAGCACTATCTATAAAAGAAAAAAAATTCAGATAAACTGAATTATATCAAACTTAAGAGAGAGCTAAGTCTTGGAGAAAATGTCTGCAAAACACATATCTGATGTTGTGCATCACATAAAGGAATTTGCATGCACCATACACAAAGAACTCTAAAAATCAACAATAAGAAAACAACTCAATCAAAAGTTGGGCAAAAGATTTTGGCAAGTTTTTGCCAAAGAAGATACATGGATGTCAAAGAAACATCATTAGTTATTACAGAATGAAAACTAAAACCACAATGAGATGCCACTACACACATATTAGAATGGTTAAATTAGAAACAAATGACTATACCAAGGATACTGGAGTAAATGGAATTGTCATGCCCTGGTGAGAATATAAAATGGTATATACGATCACTTTGGAAAAGTTGGTCAGTTTCTTAAAAAGTTAAACATACTCCTATAATATGATCTATTCATTCTACTCCTAGGTATTTATTGAAGAAAAAGCATATGTCCATACAAAGACACGTGTCCTGAAATCACCATGCACTGAAGCACGGCATGATAAGCTACAACTTATATATCCATCAGCCAGTGAATGGATAAACAAACTATGATATACAATGGACTACTACTACTATAGCAACAAAAAGGAATGAACTATTGACACATGTAACAACATGGCTAACTGTCAAAATAATAATACCAAGTAAGAAAAGTCAAACATAATAGGATATATACTATATGATTCCATTTGTATAAAACTGTAGAAAATACAAACTAATCTACAGTGACAGACCACGTATATGATTTCTTGTAGATGCCCCAGTTAGGAAAATGCGAGAGAGGGATTACAAACAGGTATTAGGAAACTTGGGATAATGGATATGTTCAGTGTCTTGACTGTGGTGGTAGTTTCATAGGCATATACAAGAGGACCCCAAAAATGGAATTATCTTTTGGAGGATGGGTCCCCTGTAGTACAGGCTTCCCCTGCTAGGTAAGTGTTCCAGGAATGCATCGGCATCAGTGTACCAGCTGGCAGTGTTATGAGAGGCTGCATTTGGCAGAAAGGTCCCAAGTTGTAGCATACAGGTGACTGGTTCTTCCAACATGATAATGCACCTGCCCACACTGTGCTGAGTGTTCAGCAGTTTTTGACCAAAAATGGCACAATCCCCATGCCCCACTCTCCCTATTCACCAGATCTAGCCCCAAGCAACTTTTTATTTATTTCCCCGCATGAAAAAAGTCCTCTAAGGGAAACGTTTTGTCAGTGTGGTGGAGATGAAACAAAAAATGGAAGTATTAAAAGGCACCAACATTTCACGAGTTCAAAAACTGTTCTAAGCAGTGCAAAAAGTGTTTCAATAAGTGTACTTCATTACAGAGAGTACTTTGAAGGTGACTAAAGTTTAAACATGAAAGAATAAATACATAATTTTTCATAAATAAATTACGGGTTGGTTTTTTTTCTTTTGGTCCCCACTCATATATTAAGTAAATCTGGGGGGCAGGAAGATGGAATAAGAGCTTGCCTGATTCTCTCCATGCACTGAACTGATACTGAAGTACCTCCAGAAACAGTGCACGTCCCCCACCCACCCTGGGCTATAAAAAATAAAATTTAAATTTAAAAAAGTATTTCTATACACTTACCTCAAGTACTGGTCCAGCTCCAAGTATAATCTGTTCAACTCCACTAGCAAATCCTTTCTGACTGAGAGCAGTAAGGTGGTGAATAAGAAAGTTTGTGCTTTGAGTCTTTCCAGAACCACTCTCTCCTGAAATCACGATGCACTGATTCTTTTTGCGCTGAAGCATAGCATGATAAGCTACATCAGCCACAGCATAAATGTGGGGTTCAAGTTTTCCCAATTGGTGGTTATCATACATCTTGACATATTTGGGGTTATAAATAGGAAGAAACTTGAATGGGTTAATAACTATTAGAATACTGCCAACATAGGTATAAATTTTTTCATGTTTAAAGCGATTTCGTAGATTTTCTAAGAGAGTTTTCTCATTCAAATCAGGTAAGCTACATAAATCATCAAAGTCTTTCTGTTGCGGCTGTGGAAGGAAACCCCGTTCCATCATCCTGCGACGTTCTTCCGTTACCCGTAGCCATGACTGAAGGCTACCATAATGGATTGATCCATCAAGGTTTTTCTCTCTCAGAAGAAAGCGGTAGTCCTCTCCACTCAAGCGATTTTCCAGAGCCATTCGGGGCCACAACATCATTCGCTGAACTGGACAGTCTGTTGGATTGAGTATCCATTCTTCTCCACCAAATTCCTTTACCTCTGCTAGAACATAACATTTTGTTTTGTCAAGATGAAGTCTGTTTATAAGAGAGTCAATCACCTCAGCTGCTGTGGAGTTTTTTCTGGCAGGAATTGGACAGTAGATTGTCTCTTCTGAAATTGTCCCAGGATATATACGTAATGTATGTTCATTATCTTCAAAGCGTCGTCTTCCTCCATCATTTACATTCATATTGGATCCTGTCCCATCAGCATGGATAGTACACGTTCAAAATCGTGCAAACCATTTTCTTGGCAAAAGAACTGTATCATAAAAGACATGAAAACAGAAGGAATATTACAGACTGCTTTTTGATGCTCAAGAAAGGTTTAAAAAATATGTTGATTACATCTACACAAACTCCTAACTCTTCTTTTAGTATAGGAACAGTCTTAAAAACAGTCTTCTGGGTCAGGGTTCTGTACATAGCAGAGCAGCTCCCTCGCTGCCATCTTTTGAAAGTCAGCCCTCGACACATACACACACACAAAAAGTCTTGGCTGGGTGTGGTGGCTCACACCTGTAATCCTGGCTCACACCTGTAATCCCAGGACTTTGGGAAGCCAGGGTAGGAGGATTGTTTGAGCCCAGGAGTTTGAGACCAACAGAGGCAACATAATGAAACCTCATCTCCACAAAAATTTTTTTTAAATAAAAAATTTGCAGGCATGGCAGCATACACCTGTAGTCCCAGCTACTTGGGAGGTTGAGGCAGAAGGATCACCAAGAGCGCAGGAGGTCAAGGCTGCGGTGAGCCATAATTGTGCCACTGAACTTCAGCCTGGGCAACAGAGGGAGAGTCCAACCAAATGAAAAAAAAAAAACAAAAACAAAAACACATGTCTCATCAAGACTACGTAATATTAAGTCCCACTGTCCGAATCTGAACATTTTCTAAAATAGCAACTTGCCAAAAATATATATTTCAATGTGCATTATATTAACAATTTAAAATCTACAGAGTACAAAGAAAAATTACCTTCCCCCAGCTATCTCAAATGTTTCCAAGATATCTGAAATTAGAATTAAGTTATTTCTTTATACTTAACAAGTCCCGCTAAAGATTGTATTAAGATAGAAAAACCACATAAATCAAATCACCCTGCACCACAACTCTCTTAAGAATAAAGCAAAAACAAGAAACAATGCCATCAATGGAACAAAAAGTTTCTAAAATTCATTAAACAGTAAGAAGATGAAATTATAAAAACAGAAATTGAACTAAATAAAGTTAAAACCAAGAAAACAATGAGAGAAATAGACTACAGAAGCAGACATATTTTCAAGGAATTCTGGGCTCTGACTCTCTTCCACAAAAAGACCCTGCCACGACTTGCTGAGCAAATTGGACAAAATTATATAACTAAGCACCAGTATACATTTTATTCAATCTACTTCTGTCCTTCAGTGCTACTGTTCTACCTTTTCATTTAACCTATTCCATTCCTTACAAGTATTCTGTATATCTTTCTAATAGTTTCAAACTCAACATACAGCATACCACACTTATAGACAAATTATTTCAACTTATATACCTTACTGAAAAAATTGTGAGTTTCTTCAAATGGCTTCTCCAACTCAATATTTATTCCTAGTTACATCTCTTTTCTATTTGTCCACTCCTACCTACAGAGAAAGTATGTCTCACCTCTTTCCCACGGCTAATAAAACCTATTTCTTATCATCTCCATTAGTAATTCGCCCCAACCAGAAAACCATTCTCATGTGCTATCAACCTTTCCCTTTTTACTTATTTCATCCTTTAACATATAAAGATGATGTGATATTTTTTAAAAGCATAAAAAATTCCTTGAGTTAATTTCCTTTTTTACTACTATATTTTTGTCAAAATCCTCTAATCAGGAAACTTTGTTTTTTTACCTTTTTACTAGATGACCTTTCAAACACAGAGAATATTACAGAATACATAAAAAGCAGTCATATATCTACCACTCACATTAAACAAATCTGAGAAGTACTATACTTACTCCAGATCATTTTATAAACAAACACTGGAAAAACAGTTAAACTCCTTCCTTTGTTCTGCAGAGATAATCACTATCCTGAGATTGGTATTACTCCCATACATAACTTTACATTTTGTATGAAACTTTATGTTTTGTATGAGACCTGTGTGGGTAGCCATTTATATATAGCACTATTTTAAAAAAGAAGAAGGAGGAGGAGGAGAAGGAGAGAGAAATAGATAGGTTCATCCTAAGTTGCCCATGCTGGCCTTACAACTCCTGGGCTCAAGTAATCCTTCTGCCTCAGCTTCCAGAGTAGCTGAGTCTACAAGCATGTGCTATCGTGCCTGGCTCTCATTTTTTAAGCTTTAAAATAAAATGGTATCACTCTACACTTAATAACCTGCTTCTCAGCCAGAAGTGGTGACTGACACCTGTAATCCCAGAGCTTTGGAAGGTTGAGGTGGGGGGATCAGTTGAGGAAAAGAACTTGAGACCAACCTGGACAACATTGCAAGACCCTGGTTCTAAAAAAAAGTCTGCTTCTCACTTTGTTTTTGGGGGCTTTTTTTTTGTTTTTTGTTTTAGTTGGGGTCTCACTCTTTCGCCCAGACTGGAGTGCAGTGGCCACTCTCGGCCACCGCAGCCTTGACCTGCTGGGCTCCGGCAATCCTTCCACCTCAGCCTGCCAAGTAGCTGGAGCTACAGGCATGCGCTACCATGCCTGGCTGATACTCATTTTGACTTTTCTTTTCTTTTTTTTTTTTGAGTTGAAGTCTCACTCTGTTGCCCAGACTGTAGTGCAGTAGCCGCTCCTGGCCACCGCAGCCTCGACCTGCTGGGCTCTGGCGATCCTTCCGTCTCAGCCTTCTGAGTAGCCGAAATTACAGGCGCGCATTACCACACCCGGCTAATTTTTTGATTTATTGTAGAGATGAGGTCTCGCTGCCCAGGCGGGTCTTGAACCCACGGGCTCAGGCAATCCATTTACCTCAGCTTCCCAAAGACGCGGGATTACAGTCTGAGCCACCGAGCCCGGCTAATATTGTCTTTTCTATTTATAAATGCTGATACAGTTAAAGTTCATTAACTGCCAGATAATATCCCACTGTATGAGTCCACAAGGGGATCATATCATTGATCCACAATTTATCAATCCACTGTTATTCTAGTGAACACTAGGATGTTCCCAATCACTATTTTTTGTTTGAGTCTCACTCTGTCACCCAGGCTGGAGTACAGCAGCAAGCTCAAGGCCACCGCAGCCTCGACCTGCTGGGCTCAGGCGATCCTTCCGCTTCAGCCTTCCAAGTAGCTGGAACCATAGGTGTGCACCATCATGCCCGGCTAATTTTTTTGATTTATTGTAGAGAAGAGGTCTCGCCATGTTGCTCAGGCTGGTCTCAAACGCCTAAACTCAGGCAATCCTCTCGCCTCTGCCTCCCAAAGTGCTGGGATTACAGGTGTGAGCCAATGTGCCAGCCTCCCAATCACTATTAAAACAATACTGCATTTGTCTTGCATGTTTCCTCATTTGGCTTTACTAGAATTTTTCTGGACTTCATATCTAAGAGTCAAATCGCCAACTTTTAGGTATCTTCAACTTTACTGGATATTAACAAAATATTCTCCAAAATGGCTGTTCCAAGTAACTATTTCACAAACAGTGTAGGAGAGTTCATATTTTTTCAATCTCCTTACCAAAAGTTAGTATTTGTCATATCTGAAGAGTGAAAAGGTATACCGTTATTTTAGTTTTTACATTTCCCTGATTACTAAGTGAGGACGGGCAAACTTAATTCTCTCCTTTGCCATTTGGGCTATGTTGCTCATTCATTTCCATTTACCTTTTTTAATAAGCTGTCTTTTCCTTATTGGTTTAAGTTTTTCATTATTAATTTCAATATTAATATGCTGGACATTAATCAGTCTTCAGTTAAATATTTGGCAAATGTCTCCTACCAATCAGTGGTTTATCTTTCTGTTCTATTTATACTGCATTTTATTGTAAAGAAATCTTTGTTTTTAACAGTCAAATTTATTGATCCTTTACTTCAGTAACAGTGAGGATATAACCTGAGCTAGCAGGTTCCTGATTTGATAGCTATTTTCTTCTCTTGAATCCCTAGGTATATGGTTCATATACACTGTGGCATCTGGCAGCGGTTAGCAACAAAGTTACTTCTTACAGCCAGGGAGGTTGTCCCCTGTACTACCCCAGGAGATCCACTGAGTAACTACCATCAGATCCTTAAAGTTGTAAAACATGCAGCCCTAGTACTAAACTCAGAAACATCTTTTTCAACAGAGGAGAGGAACCCCATCCTGGCCCATGGATTTCAACAATGAGCCCAACTCCATTATACCTCCGCATTACCTGAAAGTAGCCAAAACCTCAGTTGCTTTACCTGTAGACTCAGCAAGACCCACTCACCACATTATGTTCTACTCTCTCTAAAACATAGAAATGTTTATCTTTTTTTAAGCCTCATTCATATCAATTTAGTCTTTTCTTTTTGCTGTTTTATCAGTCATTTGCTCTGTTTTTAAAAAGGGGGTCGTCTCAAAACAATACTCACAAATCCATCTTGATGGCAAGCTTAGTCCTTGTGAACTGCTTGAAAAATCTACATTTGTAATTCCCAGGCATGGGTATTCATAAGAACCATGTGAGGAACTTTTTTTTTTTTTTTGAGTTGGAATCTCACTCTGTCACCCAGACTGAAGTGCAGTGGCTGCTCCCGGCCACCGCAGCCTCAACCTGCTGGGCTCCGGCGATCCTTCGCCTCAGCCTTCCAAGTAGCTGGAACTACAGGCGTGCGCTACCATGCCCAGCTCATTTTGATTTATTTTAGAGATGAGGTCGTGCCAAGTTACCCAGGTGGGTCACGAACCCACGGGCTCAGGCAATCCATCCACCTCAGCCTCCCAAAGGCGGGGGATTATAGGCTGAGCCACCGAGCCTGGCGGAACTTTTTAAAAATATACATTTCCAGGACCCAAAACAGTTCTGAGCTGAGAAAATCTAATCAATTCTCTCACTGCTGGACTAGGAAACAATATATAGGAATCACTGTACACACAAGTATTTGGGAACTCACTCTCTACTCCCTTACCACTCTTTCAATATAGCAAGCTAGGGACAAGGCTCTGGAAAAGGTACCAAATCTCAGAGTTGCCAAATGCAAAGGCTTTTTCTCAGTCGTCATCTTAGCAAACCACACTATAGCATTTGACTATAAGGCAGCCAACTTCTCATTCTTGAGAACAAGAACGAGAACTGCTCTCACATAAGTTTTCTTATAATCTTCCCAACAGGTTTACTCTTACTGACTCACAGCTCCTTTTCCATTACCTCACTTTAAAAGTAAAAAATACTCTCAACCTAGCGTTCTTCTACCTAGATGATTTATCCAGTACTCTGTAATTCATCCCTTTACCTGTTATCGATGGATGTTTTTGCCCTACAACGGGAGAACTGAGTAGCTGTGACAAAAACCACATGCTCTACAAAGCCAAAAATTTTTACTATATGGTCCTTTACAGAAAAAGTTTGCTGGCTCCTGTTTTAGCATAACTTTCCAACCAATAGAGTAGAAAAAAAACAGATTAATAAAAATAATCTCAAAAGAAGGTGGCTGGGTGTGCACAGTGGGCCCATGTCTGCAATCCCAGCACTTTGGGAGACCAAGGCAGGAAGACTGCTTGAAGTTAGGAGCTTGAGACCAGTCTGAGCAACATAGCAAGATCCTGCCTCTACAAAAAATTTAAAAATTAGCCAGACCTGGTGGTACATACCTGTAGCCCTAGCTACTCAAGAGGCTGAGGCAGGAGGAATGCTTGAACCCGGGCGATAGAAGTAACAGTAAGCTATGACTGCACCACTGTGTTTCAGACTGGGCGACAGAGCAAGACGCTGCCTGTCTCCAAAAAAACTTTAATTTAAAAATTTTTTTTTTTTTTGCCAGTTACAGTGGCTCACGCCTGTAATCCAGCACTTTGGAAGGTGAAGACAAGAGGATTGCCTGAACTCAGGGGTTTGAGACCAGCCAGCAACATGACGAGACCTCATCTCTACAATAAATTTTTAAAAATTAGCTAGGTGGTTCCAGCTACTTGGAAGGCTGAGGCAAAAGAATCACCTGCCCAACAGGTTAAGGCTGTGGTGGCTGTGAGCGTGCCACTGCACTCCAGCCTGGGTGACAGAGTGAGATTTCGATTCAAAAAAAATAAATAAATTTTTTTTAAACAAAACAAGAAAGGAGAAGGTAAAGAAGTCAGAATAGGTGAACAAATGGAAAGTAAATACTAAGTTTCAAAACTAAATATAACAGTAATTGTAGTAAATATAAATGCTCAAGTTAAAAGACAAACATTGCCAGATCAAATCTTTAAAATCCAACTATATGCTGTTTTCAACAGATATACATCCATGAGGATACAGAATGTGAAAGTTAAAAAAGGAGAAAAATATGCCATGTAAATACTAGCCAAAAGAAAGTTGCTATAATCAAAATAACATCAAACAAAACAGTAAATAATGCTGAATTACAGATCTCTTACATCCCTTTTAGCACTTCTATACTATTATTTTAGGTTTAGGCCTGAGACAAAAGTCTCCATATATCACTGGTGACCTTGAAAAGAATTAGGAAATAGGAAAAGACTACAAGAATCTGAGACCAGCCAGGACAACATGGCAAGACCCCATCTCTAAAAAAATAAATAAATAAACTTTTAAAATAAATGTTTAAAAAAAAAATGAATTATTGTATAATACACTAGCATATCAGTTTAGCCTACCCAGTAAGTACTCTGTACCTTCTAGTGAAAGTACTGTTTTCCTTTGAAAAACTATTTATCCTTCCTTGTCATCTAACATAGTGAGTTGACTGATCTCATTCCCAAGATAAGGGAAAGGGAGATATTAATCGCGACTCAGGCCTGATCAATCAATTTACTTCATTCCTAGTCTCAGTGGCTGATAACTGAGATTCTATACTGGAACTTTTGCTGCAATTATTGGGAAAGAAGTTTGTTGTTGTTGTTGTTGTTGTTGTTGTTGCTGTTATTTTTAATAAACTAGGGCTGCTAAGCTAGAAAGATGCCACCTTACCTGAAAGCATAGAAAAAACCTTTATGCAATAAAAGAAAACTAACACACGGCAAAGCCTTATCAACATATTCGGGCCACTGAATCCAACTGTGCCTCAAATAAGCTCAACCACTGAACTTCCTTGTTAAGTGTGCCAATCAAATCCTTTTTATTCCCTGAGACACTATGAGGTGGGTTTCTCTTTTCTACAATCAAAAGAATCCTCTATCAGAGTTTGCATTTCCGGAAATACTTTTGAGAAAAAGTTACCTCTTATCTAAACTCCTCATTTCCAAAAATGTCACAATGTAAACTCAAGAATCAAATACATTTGCGTTAACTTCTAGAATTTATTTCATTATCTTGCTATTTGCTATCCAAACTTGGGGAACCAGATTCAAGTAAAGCAGTAACCTCCAACATACAAGTTCACTGTCCAAACTGAAGAATTAAGCAAACTGAGATAACGAGATATTTATCAAGTCCACCATGCAGAAATATGGAAAGAAATTTATGTCAAGCTTAAAAATGTAGAAAATTGTATATAAAAGGTATGCATTTATAAAAATGGATTAAAATAGCCGGGCTCGGTGGCTCAGCCTGTAATCCCACACCTTTGGGAGGCTGAGGTGAGTGGATTGCCTGAGCCCGCGGGTTCGAGACCCGCCTGGGCAGCGAGACCTCATCTCTACAATAAATCAAAAATGAGCCGGGCGTGGTAGCACATGCCTGTAATTCGGCTACTTGGAAGGCTGAGGCGGAAGGATCACCGGAGCCCAGCAAGTCAGGCTGCGGTGACCAGGAGCGGCCACTGCACTCCAGTCTGGGCGACAGAGTGAGACTCCAACTCAAAAAAAAAAAAAAAAAAAAAAAAGGATTAAAATATTGGGCTTCTGGGAAATCTTCATATTTTCCTTTTAAAGTTTTCACTAAAAGTAAGTTTGACATACATTACCTCATTTGAGCTGAACAGTAATTGTCCAAGACAAGGAATAAACTATTACCTTCCAAATCAGAAAACTAAGGCCTAAAGAATAAAAGATCTATGAGAATTTACTTTACAATAAAGATGGCATTTCAAGTCAACAGAGGGAAAAAGAGGCTACCCAATAAACGATGTAAAGATAACTGACTGATAGTGTGAATAACATAAACAATGCAAAAATACATTACTGACATCTATATAACAATAAGACATTACTGCTATCATTCATAAAGAAAATTATTTAACATTCTTTTTATTCTCTATCTCAATGTAGTTACTTCAAAAGTATATGCTAACAGAGTGAAACAATGTGGTAAGACAGTTGCTGTGGTAATAGGGTGTGGTTCAGAACAGTCCAGCTTATGATGTTATTCACTGGACCTAGATAGAAAGGACTAATTATAGAGGAAAATTGCAGTGAAGAAAGAAAACAGGGAATACAAAGTTTCCTTTAAATTAAAGGCTCAGTTAAAGAGAAAAAAGTAACTAAAGATTTTTAATGCAGTGTTTTATGTACTGTATGTATAATAAAACTTACTTTTCAAAAAATATGTATGAATGTTGCTGTTACTTTTTTATCAAGTTCTCAAGGCTATTTTCCAAGAGGGGAAAAAGTTATCCTTTCTCTTTATCCTATTGTATCTTAGGGATATACTGATAAATGTTAGTAAGTATGACCATACATTGCCATCCAGTAGTAAGAAAAGTAGAACTGAATCAAGCAAATGTATGTTTAAAAAAATAAAAAAATCTGGCCGGGCTTGGTGGCTCAGCCTGTAATCCCAGCACTTTGGAAGGCCAAGGCGAGAGGACTCCCTGAGCCCGCAGGTTCAAGACTAGCCTGGACAACTTGGCGAGACCTCATCTCTACAATAAATAAAAAATTAGCCAGGCATGGTAGCACATACCTGAAGTTCCAGCTACTTGTAAGGTTAAGGTGGAAGGATCGCCAGAGTCCGGCAGGTCAACGCTGGGGTGGCCATGAGTGTGCCACTGCACTCCAGCCTGGGTGACAGAGTGAGACTTCAATACAAAAAAAAAAAAAATCTAACTTTACTACTGGAAAAAATAACTCAAAGCAAAGGTCTCACAAGATATAAAGAAATAAAAACACTATAATATCAAGGCAGATCCATTTGAAAAAACATAACTGATTTGTTTATAGCTTTAAATATAATGAGGAAAAGAGCTAAACATTTTGAATCTATTTAGACTAATAACTAAGGAAAAGTGGTGTTCAAGACCTAATATTCATGATTCTTCATTTTCTAGTGCTTACAATTACAGTGTTCCACAAATAAACACTGTATAGGCATTACCATACTAATGTAGAATCACACATGTAAACATATATGCAATTTATTTCAATATGCAAACATTCAGATTTTTAAACCTTGCAAACTATGCATTTAGTAGTGACCTTTTTTCCCCAAAAGCCTCCAAATGCTTTTTTTGAAAAATTCATTTCCTCCCTTTCCTAGGCACACAGCTAGACTTTATTTCTCAACCTTCCTTACAGTTACATGTGGTCATGGGACCAAGTTCTAGCCCAATGGTATGTGGAGCAGAGGTGATGCACACTTCCTCCATGCTGAGCCAATGAAAGTCCCTAAAAGGATCAACATTTCCTAGTCTGCTGGAAGAAACGAGAGGATCCAGGGAAAAGCTCTAAGGCTTGAAATGATACAGAGCCACTAGTTGGGAGGAGTCTGGATTCCAAATAACCACATGGAGAAGTATGTCCACCATCACCCTGTGATACAAATGAGAAAATAAACTCTAATTGTATAGAGTGGCTGATATTTAGAGGGTGCTTAGGTACAGCAGTGAGGTTACTCTGACTAACACACTACTATAAAATTTGTCCAAATATCCTCCTGTAAAGAATACTATACGGAAATTCCTCTTACAATGAATCCATCATTCCAGCAGAATTCTACAAAACACACAAGGAGGAGCTGATACCAATATTACTGAAAGTATTCTAAGCAACTGAGAAAGATGGAACTCTCCCCAAAACATTTTATGAAGCTAACATCACACTGATACCCAAACTGGGTAAAGGTTCAACAAAGAAAGAGAACTAAAGGTCAATATCCTTGATGAACACAGAAGTTAAAATTCTCAACAAGATTCTGGCAAACCAGATCCAACAACACATCTCAAAAATCACCATGATCAATTAGGCTTTATCCCCAGGATGCAGGGCTGGTTCAACATCTGCAAGATCATAAACGTAATTAAATACATCAACAAATGTAAAGACAAAAACCATATGATTATATCATTAGATGTGAAAAAAGCTTTTGATAAAAATCCAGTACCCCTTCTTGATGAAAACCCTCGAACATCTAGGCATAGATGGAACACACGTAAGAGCCATCTACAAGACACCCACAGCCAACATCCTCTAAACAGACAGAAATTGGAACCATTTCTCCTGAAAACCAGAACAAGACAAAGATGTCCACTCTCAACCCTCCTGGTTCAACATAGTATTGGAAGTCCTAGCTAGAGAAATCAGACAAGAGAAGGAAATCAGGGGTATCCAAATAGGAAAGGAGGAAGTTAAGTTATCCCTCTTTGCAGACGACATGATTCTATATCTCAAAAACCCAAGGGAATCTTCAAAAACCTCCTTGCACTGATAAAGGACTTGGGCAAAGTCTCAGATTATAAGATAAATGTGCAAAAGTCAGTTGCATTCCTATATACCAACAATAAACAAACAGAAACCCAAATAAAAAGCACAATTCCATTCACAATAGCCACACAAAAAATGAAATACTTGGCATCTTTTTAATCACAGAAGTCAAAGACCTTTACAACAAAAACTACACAACACTGCTCAAAGAAATCAAAGATGACACAAACAAATGGAAAAATATTCCATGCTCATGGATTGGAAGAATCAACATTGTTAAGATGTCCATCCTATCCAAGGTAATCTACAGATTTAACGCAGTACCCCAATTAAATTACCAGCAGCATTCTTCTCAGACCTGGAAAAGACAATACAGGAATTCATATGGAAACATAAACAAACATGAATAGCCAAAACAACCAGCAAAAAAAACAAAGTGGAAGGCATCAGGCTCCCAGACTTTAAGCTTTATTATAAAGCTACAATAATCCAAACAGACCGGCATTGGTACAAGAGCAGGTATACAGACCAATGGAACACGACAGAGATTCAAAATACAAAACTTCAATTTTTCAACCAACTCATCTTTGACAAAGCTTCTACCTCCAACCACTGGGGAGAGGAGAAGCTATTCAGTAAATGGTGCTGGGAAAACTGGCTAACCACATGCAGAAGATTAAAACAAGACCATACACAAAAGTCAACTCTAAATGGAACAAAGACCTAACTAAATGTAAACCTCAAACTATAAGAACTTTAGAAAACGCAGGAGACACCCTTATGGAAATGGGAACTGGCAACCAATTCCTGATCAAAATCCCACGTGCCCATGCCATAAGAGATAAGACAGACAATGGGACCTCATCAAACTGACAAGCTTCTGCAAAGTCAAAGAAACCATCAAGAGAGCAGGGAGATAGCCCACGGACTGGGAAAAAATATTTGCTAACTGTATATCTGACAAAGGCCTAACATCTAGAATCTACAAGGAACTTAAGTGGGCCAAAAAGAAAAAAAAACAGCCCCACTACAAATTGGGCAAAAGATATGAATAGGTACTTCGCAAAAGAAGACATACAAACAGGTAACAGACACGAAGAAATGCTCAGCCTCACTAGTCATCAAAGAAATGCAAATTAAAACCACACTGAGATACCACCTAACTGCAGTCAGGATGGCAATCATCAATAACTTAGAAAACAGATGCTGGAGAGGATGCAGGGAAAAGGGAACACTTCTGTACTGTTGGTGGGAATGTAAACTAGTTCAATCTCTGCGGAAAACAGTGTGGCGATTCCTAAAAAATCTGAAAATCAACCTCCCACACAACCCTAAATCCACCTACTGGGAATATACCCAGAGAAACTCAAATCACTCTATGAAAAAGATACTTGCATATGCATGTTTATTGCAGCATTATTTACAATAGCAAAAACAAGGAACCAATTGTGCTGCCATCGAACGAGGACTGGATTAAAAAAAAAAAAATGTGGTACATATACATGATGGACTATTACACAGCCATAAATAAGAACAAAATTATGAATTTTGCAGCAACTTAGATAGACTCAGTCTATAATACTGAGTGATCTATCACAGAAACAAAGAACCGAGTATCACATATTCTCATTCAGAACAACTATTGTAATACTATAAGAAAGGGATTGGTAGTAGTAGGAAAATGCCAGGGGAGGCCAAGGGCAGGATTGACAGTAGAAGAAAACTGCCAGAGAAGGAGGAGGAACACCTCATCAACACAGGTACCCGCATAATGAACATTTGTATACCCAACCCTGAACTGTACAACCACATATTCAAAATTAAAAAGAAAAAAAAAGAAATCCATCAGTAAGTACTTACTACAGGTCAGGTCTGTCTTTAAATTATATCCTGAATCTAACCACTCTTATCATGCCCAATCTTGCCACCCAGCTCAAACCCACTATTATTCTCTCACCTGAATTAGTAAAGCAGCATGATACCCTTGCTTCTATCATTACTCGATTACTGCCTATTTTCCACAAAGGCAGTCACCATTTTAAAAATTAAATCAGATCATGCCACTCCTCTGTCCAAAACCTTCCATGGCTTAACACAATTAAATACAACTGAAACTTCTGGCCAGGCTTGGTGGCTCAGCCTGTAATCCCAGTTCTTTGGGGGCTGAGGCGAGTTGATTGCCTGACCCCATGGGTTCAAGACCACCCTGGACAACTTGGCGAGACCTCATCTCTACAATAAATCAAAAATCAGTTGGGTGTGGTAGCGCATGCCTGTAGTTCCAGCTACTTGAAAGGCTGAGGTGGAAGAATTGCCAGAGCCCAGCAGGTCGACATTGGGGTTGGCCATGAGTGTGTCACTGCACTACAGCCTGGGCGACAAAGTGAGATTCCAACTCAAAAAAAAACCCAAAAAACTAAAACCTCTGATTGTGGTCTAAAAAGTACCCCCTCAAACAGTATATTTCTCTCACTCAACTTCGCTCCAGTTTCAATGGTCTTTTTTCTAATCCTAAGCTTATTCCTGTTTCAGAAACTTTACACATACTTCCTGCTTCCTCTCTCTACCTGGACTTTCTTTCACATTACTGAGTTCTCTGATCAAATATCAACTACTCAAAAAGGCTTTTCTTTCCCTCCCCTATCTAAAATAACCCTCTATGTCCACCTTCCATCAATCTATTCCCCTTATATCCTGATTTATTTATATCAAAAAACTTGTTACACTACCTAAAACTGCATTGTTATTTGGGATGTTTTGTTTGTTTGTCTGTTTACTGTCTGACTTCCCCATTAGAAGGTAAATGGCATCATCTTTTTCATCATGGGTATCCACAGTTCAAGTTTATTTCTTGAAGGAATAAACAAATTCACATACATATAATGTATTTTAACAATCATATTTAGTGCTTAAGGTAGTTATTTCATCATACGTCACTACAGTTTTTTTCCCTTTTCCTACTTTCTGATCTATTTTCGTGTATAATGTATATACATGGTTTTGACTTTCTTTAAGAACTGTTTTCAACAATAATTTAAGAATGTCTGACTTTTAAAATGAGCATGTAATCAAAGTCCTTTTCTAAGAAGGTAATCAGTGATGTGGATTTAGTAAGCATGCCTAGCAATATGGATAGAAGAATGGCCATTTCAGGGAGCATCTTTAACTTCAAGAATACTGCTAAACAAGAAAGTTTCCATAACTCTAGTAAAGGAGCAAAAAAATAATAAGAAAAAGAAAAAAATTTAAAACCATGAAGAATAAATGGTTATATTCATATATTAATAGTCACATAGTGGATTATTACTCAACAACAAAAACGAACAAACTACTGATATCACAACAGCTAAAACACTGTGTTAAGCAAAAGAAGTCAGACACAAAAAGGACATAGATATGATTATATCAAGAACAGACAAAACTAAACTACAGGGACAGAAATCAAAAAAATATAGGTGGGGTAGGGAAGAAGAGAGTGACCTAGAATAAAAGGGAATTCTCTGGGGTTGATGGAAATGTTCTATATCTTATTTTTGGTGATAGTTAGACCAGTATACCATTTTCAAAACTCAAACTGAATACTTATGATCTCTGCATTATATTGTATATTAATTAAACTGAGTTGTAAAACATACCACTACACATCTAGGAATAACTCTTACTGAAGATATGTAAGATCTCAAGAAGACCTAAATACATGGAGAAGTATACTACATCCAATCAACTGGTACACGCAATATTATTAAGAAGTCAATTTTCCCCAAAACTGTCTGTAATCCCAAACAAAGTTCTAGTAGGCTTTGAACAAATTGACAAGCTGATTCTCTATGTATATTGGAAAATCTAACGGACCTATAGTAGACAAGACAATCTAAAAGTACAACAAAGTTGGAACACTTATACTAGCAAATATCAAGATTTAGCATAGGCCAGGCTCAGTGGCTTAGCCTGTAATCCCAGCACTTTGGGAGGCCGAGGTGAGTGGACTGCCTGAGCCCATGAGTTCGAGACCAGCCAGGGAAACTTGGCAGGACCTCGTCTATAAAATAAATCCAAAATTAGCCAGGTATGGTAGCGCACACCTTAGTTCTGGCTACTTGGAAGGTTGAGGCGGAAGGATCACCGGAGTCCAGCAGGTCAACACTGGGGTGGCCGTGAGTGTGCCACTGCACTCCAGTCTGGGTGATGGAGTGAGACTCCAACTTAAAAAAAAAAAAAGATTTACAGACAAAAAAAAAGTATACAGACAAAAGAAAGACAATATAGTACTTGATACAAACAGACACAGAGAATCCAGAAACAGAGGCCTATAGAATGATGTCCTAATTTTAAGCCTTTGCACTGGTATGTCCCCTCTGAGGGAACATCATAAATCTGGCAAACCACACAGATATCTCCTTTCAGGGGACATAAAGAGACTGCTGGTGATTATACAGCACAAACTTATGCAAGCGCAAATTTTTCAAAAATATATGTTTCCTTGAAGTTTTCCATTTGAAAACAATGAAAAACCTATATCTCATTTGAAATTTATCAAGTTTCCAATCAATCAGTTGAGAAGTGGTTCAAGAATCATGAGTATGTCCTTCCCCATTGTCTTCAAACAACAGACTGGACACTATATCACACATATTAATGTGGGAAGAAGAAAATGAGACTTCATTGTCTGATCAAATAGAAAAACACCAAGTGGAAGGCATCCAACAAATTACTATTACACAACATGTATCAAGGAAACTGAAATGCATATCTATGACGATTATATAAATTACCACGTTAGAAAAATATAAGATACAAAATTCTGGGAGACGGGCTCAGTGGCTCAGCCTGTAATCCCGCACTTTGGAAGGCTGAGGTGAGTGGATTACCTGAGCCTGCAGGTTCGAGACCTGCCTGGACAACTTGGCGAGAACTCATCTCCACAATAAATCAAAAATTAGCTGGGCGTGGCAGCGTGCGCCTGTAGTTCCAGCTACTTGGAAGGCTGAGGTGGAATGATTGCCGGAGCCCGGCAGGTGAAGATTGCAGTGGCCAAGAGCAGCCACTGCACTCCAGTCTGGGTGATAGAGTGAGACTCCAACTCAAAAAAAAAAAAAAAGATATGAAATTTTGATTTTTTTGTCACAAATAAGTTCCTTAATGTCCAAAACTCAATTATAAGCTAAATATCATCACAATAAGATAATTGGTTCCAGCACTATACTATTTAATATGAAATGATTCGCTTTCATTATTTCATAAAAAAGATCGAGTTGTTGGGAGGTGATCTATGAGATGTCTCCGAGTATAAAGGGTTAAACATAGATGTCACTGCTGGCCAGGGAGATGGCTCACACCTACAATCCCAGCGCTTTCAGACGCTGAGGCAGAAGAACTGCTTGAGGCCAGTAGTTCGAGATGCCACTGCAACTCAGCATGGGGAAAGAATGTTTTTTAAGTCAATGGTACTGGACCAATAGCATATCTGAAGGAAATAATTCACAGACAAAAATTAGTTTAAGATGGAACATAGACCATGAAAGGTAATAAAATAACACTTCTAGAATGGATCATATAAGAATATTTTCATGAACTTAGAGTAGGCAAAGTTTCTTAAACAGAAAATAGAAAGTAGTAACTACTAATCATAAAAGAAAAAAAATGATTAACATGACTTTATCAAAATTAACTTCTGTTCAACAGACATCATTAAGTAAAAAGACAAGTCACAGATAAGAGGATAACTGCAATACACATATTCAACAAAAAACTTATAATTTTTTAATCTAAAAAGATAAGAAAATGAAAGTCCAATTTAAAACAAATTTTTTTAAAGATGTGGGGTACAATTCAGGGTTAGGCACACAAGTGTTCATTATGCAGGTACCCTTCTGATGAGGTGTGTCCACCACTCCCTGCCACAATCCCACTGCTGCCAATCCCTCCTCCCTCCCGGCAATTTCCCACTACCGACAATCCTTTTCTCATAGTATTACAATAACTGTTCAAGGTTCATTTATGAGTGAGAGCATGTGATACTCAGCTCTTTGTTTCTGTGCTAGATCACTCATACTATAGAATCTAAGTCCATCCAAGTTGCTGTGAAGTTCATAATTTTGTTCTTCTTTACGGCCGTGTAATACTCCATTGTGCATATGTACCACATTTTTTTTATCCAGTCCTCTTTTGATGGACAGCATGGTTGTTTCCATGTTTTTGCTATTGTGAAGAATGCTGCAATAAACATGTGTATCTTTTTCAGAGTGGTTTGATTTCCTCTGGGTATATTCCCAGTAGGAGGATTGTGAGGTAATTATGGGATGTTGATTTTTAGACCTTTTAGGAATTGTCAAACTGTTTTCCACAGATGTTGTACTAGTTTACACTCCCACCAACAGTGTAGAAGTATTCCCTTTTCCCTGCATCCTCTCCAGCATGTTTTCTGAGTTATTGATGACGGCCATCCTGACTGCAGCTAGGTGGTGTCTGTGTGGTTTCTGTGTGGTTTTAATTTGCATTTCTTTGGTGACTAATGAGGATGAGCCATTTTTCATGTATCTGTTGGCTGCTTGTATGTCTTCTTTTGAGAAGTAACTATTCATATCTTTTGCCCAATTTGTAGTGGGGCTGTTTTTTTCTTTTTGGCCCACTTAAGTTCCTTGTAGATTCTAGATGTTAGGCCTTTGTCAGATATACAGTTAGCAAATATTTTTTCCCAGTCCGTGGGCTATCTCCCTGCTCTCTTGATGGTTTCTTTGACTTTGCAGAAGCTTGTTAGTTTGATGAGGTCCCACTTATCAATCTTATCTCTTATGGCATGGGCACGTGGGATTTTGATGAGGAATTGGTTGCCAGTTCCCATCTCCATAAGGGTGTTTCCTGCATTTTCTAAGGTTCTTATAGTTTGAGGTTTTACATTTAGGTCTTTGATCCGTTTAGAGTTGACTTTTGTGTATGGTGATAGGTAGGGTCTTGTTTTAATCTTTTGCATGTGGTCAGCCAGTTTTCCCAGCACCATTTACTGAACAGCTTCTCTTCTCCCCAGATTGGCGATGGAGACTTTGCCATAGATGAGTTGGTTGAGAAACTGAGGTTTTGCATCTTGAATCTCTATCCTGTTCCATTGGTCTATACGCCTGTTCTTGTACCAATACCAGGCTGTTTTGATTATTGAGGCTTTATAATAGAGTTTAAAGTCTGGGAGTGTGATACCTCCCACTTTGTTTCTTTTGTTGAAGATTGTTTTGGCTATTCATGGTTGTTTACATTTACATATGAGTTCCTGTATTATTGTTTCCAAGTCTGAGAAAAATGCTGCTGGTAATTTAATGGGTATTGCGTTAAATCTGTAGATTGCCTTGGGTATAAACTGACCTTTTGTTCTTCTACTCGGACATCATATGGAGACTAGACTATAACCAAAACACAAATCCTAAATAACTTAAAATCTCTCTCTACAAGATATATCTCCTTGTTTGTAAAATAAGATTCCCTTTCGTGATGCATCAGAAGAATATGAATAAAGTACTTTCAAAGCTTCTGTGCTTGCATCCACTTAAGTAATAAAATTCCAGAAGCTTAAAAATGTTTACTCATTCTAATAAAAATCTTTTAAGACTAAAGAGCTTTACATTGTCTCACTCTGCACAACTTCTACTCTGTAGTAACTCCATCAAGCTTATTCATAAGTACAACACAAAGCACAATTTAACAAAATAACTAAGATTTATTCTATAATTCTTTAGAATCCTTAATGAAAATGTAAAAATTCTATATGTAATAGAATTAAGAGTATATTTAAAATAAAAGAAAAAATTATAAATGATTCTTTTCTAAGTCATTTATTCTGTAATTTCCTTTCACTAGCTCAATGTATTTGCCTACAATGCTATCAAATCATCCTTTTACAGTTCTTATGAAAAGAAAACTTCCAGCAGCTTTCTTACTAGGCTCCCATTCTCTAAATAAAGGTATTAAGTAGCCAGGCTCGGTGGCTCAGCCTATAATCCCGTGCCTTTAGGAGGCTGAGGTAAGTGGACTGCCTGAGCCCGCGGGTTCGAGATCCTCCTGGGCAGCGAGACCTCATCTCTACAATAAATCAAAAAATCAGCCAGGCGTGGTAGCGCATGCTTTTAATTCTGGCTACTTGGAAGGCTGAGGCGGAAGGATCACTGGAGTCCAGCAGGTCGAGGCTGCGGCGGCCGGAAGCAGCCACTGCACTCCAGTCTGGGCGACAGAGTGATACTCCAACTCAAAAAAAATAAAAAAATTAAAAAATAAAGGTATTAAATGAACATGCATTTAGTGACTCCTATGAGCTCAAGAATGTGCTATATCTCAGTAATACTTCACTTTTCAGAAATTCTGTAACATTATTTTACTCAGCTTTTTTAAAAAAAGCTTTTCTGCAGGGCTCGGTGACTCAGCCTGTAATCCCACGCCTTTGGGAGGCTGAGGTGAGTGGATTGCCTGAGCCCGCGGGTTCGAGACCCGCCTGGACAGCGAGACTTCTTCTCTACAATAAATCAAAAAATCAGCCAGGTGTGGTAGCGCATGCTTGTAATTCCGGCTACTTGGAAGGCTGAGTTGGAAGGATGGCCAGAGCCCAGCAGGTCGAGGCTGCGGTGGCCGGGAGCGGCCACTGCACTCCAGTCTGGGCGACCGAGTGGGACTCCAACTCAAAAAAGAAAATTTAAAAAAAAAAATTAAATTAAAAAAGCTTTTCTTTATTGAGCATATATAGTTGGACTGCGCTGTGTGCTTTATATGTATTGCTACCTGTAATAAGAAATATATGCTATTATGCACATTTCCAAATGAAGAAACTGATGCCATAAAGGTTACATGATGCTCCTAGGATAATATGGATGATTTGAGATTAGAAACTAGATCCCAATTTCTTAACCACTGTGCTACTCTTGGCATATAAGAACCAATATGATAATTAAAGATAATGAATAATAACTGCAGCAAACACTCATATAGCATTTACTGTATGCTTTAATATCACTTGTCTAAGGTTACAGGCTAATACATGGCAGAGCAAAATGTGGACATCAGTAGTCTAGCCTTAGAAACAGGGCTCTAAACCACTAAGCTACTTTGCTCTTACGAAACTACCTTATTATTGTCTTAGAGTTGGTAAGGTACATATCATATTTCCTTATGACATCCTAAGTTCTTAGATTGCAAAGGCCAAGGTTTTGACCCCCCTAAACTTCAGCCTTAGGCTTTCACTGGCATAGAGATTAGTAAATAATAAGGGGAAGCCTGGACAATACTGTGTGACTTCATCTCTACAAAAAGTAAAAAAAATAAATTACCTGGGCATGGTGGCATGCATCTGTACTCTAAGGTGTTCAGGAGGCTAAGGCAGAAAGAGAACTTGAACCCAGGAGTCAGAGGTTGCAGTGAGCTATGATCACACCACTATACTCCAGCCTGGGTGGCGGAGCAAAACTGTCTCTAATAATAATAACAAGGGGAAACTAGAAGATGCAATGGGGTCCTAAGGAAGCTTTCTTTGCAGTTGTAACATTTGGGCTTAGCCTTGTCACTGAACTCCAACATTGTATATCTAATTGTTTAGCGCATATTTGGCTGTCTCCTCTACTAGTATATAGGCATGTTGAGGGTATTTTTTTTTCTGCTATACAATAGTACCTAAGAAAAACCTCAAAAAATGTTTGTTGAATAAGTATGTGAAACTCTATTACAAAGTGTTGTACTTCACAATCCCTACTATCAGAAGAATCAATACATCAGGCATGGTGGCTCACGCCTATAATCCTAGCACTATGGGAGGTGGAGTGCAAGAGGACTGCCTGAGTCCAGGGGTTCAAGACCTGCAGGGCAACTTGGTAAGATCTCATCTCTATAATAACTCAAAAACTTAGCTGGGCATGGTGGCACTTGCCTGTGGTTCCAGCTACTTGGAAGGCTGGGGTGGAAGGATCACCTGAGCCCAGGAGGTCAAGGCTACAGTGGCCATGATCGTGCTACTACACTCCAGGCTGGGCAACACAGTGAGACTCTGATTAAAAAAAAAGAATCAATACAAGATATCCAGATCAAAGAGATTCTTAAGTAATTAAATTATTTGTGGTAAACCACTTATCAGGTTGTTGTAGCAGACAAAAGACTAGAAAAAGACAGTGATAACAGAGAAACATATATTATTTACACCCAGCAGTAAACATGGAACAAAGCAAAACAGAGCAGTGACTCTTCTTTTTTTTTTTAAGAAAGCAGGATTTATTGAGAGAACAGAAAAGCTCCAACAGTGGAAGGGGACCCAAGGGGGTTGCTGGACTCTTCTTTCTTATTTAACCTGCATACTCACAATTTTTTTTTAATACATATTTTTTATTTTAAAATTGTGGGGTACTGTTAAGGGTTAGGTATACAAATATGCATTGTGCAGGTACCCTTGTTAATGAGGTGTGCCGCCCATCCCCAGACAGATATTGACTACCGTTAATCGCACCTCCCTTCCCTTCCCTATCCCCCCATAGTTTCCTGCCACTGTCAATCCTTTTCTTATAGTATTACGATAGTTGTTCAAGGTCCACTTATGAATGAGAACATGTGATACTCAGACCTTTGTTTCTGTGAGAGATCACTCAGTATTATAAACTCTAATTCCATCTAGGTTGCTGCAAAATTCATGATTTTGTTCTTTTTTTATGGTTGTGTAATATTCCACCATGTATATGTACCACATTTTTTTAATTCAGTCCTCTTCTGATAGACAGCATGATTGATTCCATGATCTTGCTATTGAGAACAATCCTGCAATAAACATACGTGTGCAGGTATCTTTTTTTTTATCCCTTTGTTGTCTTTCATATTCTTTTAGGATAACTTTCAGCTGAGAACCTCTTTGACTTTCAATAAGAATAGGGAGGAAGGATTTCAATCTACAGGTTGATCTACTTATGACCTCCACAAATATCTACGTTTTGAAAGTCTTCTTGCCAACACAAATATACTCAATGACTATAAAATATTGAGACTCAGCATCACTTTCCATATTCTTAAGCTCGTATAACAGGAATATGGCACTTATTTGGGAGCACAACCTATGAATGTCTTTCAACTCTATTACTTCGTCCATAGTGCAACATTTTTCAGGTACATAGTGGCTTTTCAGATATGCATATCCTTAGCCACATGAACAGTTTCACAAATATACTTTATAAACTCAGATTTGAAATCCTCAATATACAATAAATGATTCTGAAGGGCTTGCAGAGTCATCTGAGTAGATCCTTTCAACAGACCACCTCTTGTCCACTCCCACAAACCCTTTAGGCTTTGGTTTACTACATTTTTCATCTGCCCTGATTTGCTCACCTTTTAACAATGATTATAATATTTTTTTTATTAACTACTGTTGCTTAATTCCTTCATTCCAGACAACCAACATTTGACTCTTCTACAAGTAAGCATCCTATGGAAAAGGAAGGAAGGAAGGAAGGAAGGAAGGAAGGAAGGAAGGAAGGAAGGAAGGAAGGAAGGAAGGACCCAAGGAAACAAATGAACAAAGTAATTTTAGATAGTCATATATTATTTTTCTGTACAGGGCCAGGCAGTAAATACTTTAGGCTTTGAGGGCTACACGAAGTCTCTGTTATGTATTTGGGTTGTTTGTGTTTTGTTTTGCACCCTTTTAGAAGTGTAAGAAGCATTTTTAGCTCTCAGACATACAAAGCCAGGCCACCTGCCAGATTTGGCCTGAGACCAGTAGTTTTCCTATCATTATCCTAGAGGACTTAGGTATGCTATTTTAGTTATCAGTAGTACTCAGTAAAGATTCTCAGAGGTAGTGAGAGGCCTAAAGGACTCATAGGAGCCAACTTTGCTAATACATGGAAGAAATGCTCAAAGCTAAGAGGAACAGGTAGTACAGAATGTCTAAATCAGAAACATAACTTGGCATGGTTGAGGAACAGAAAGAAGGCTAGTATGGCTGAAGCCAAGTATACAAGGAAGATGATGAGAGATGAGGTCAGAGGTACAAAGGGGTCAGATTTTACAGTACATTACAGTCTGGGATTCTATTGTAAATATAATATTATTTCTGGTTTTTGTTTTTTAACAGGGAATAATATAATCTGATTAATTTTTTAAAAAGACCACTCCATGGTGGCTCAAGCCTGTAATCCCAGCATTTTGGGAGGCCAAGGTGAGAGGACTGCCTGAGCCTGAGGGTTCGAGACCACTCTGGCCAACATGTTGAGACCTTTTCTCTACAATAAATCAAAAAATTAGCCGGGTTTGGTAGCATGTGGCTCTAGTTCCGGCTACTTGGAAGGCTGAGGTGGAATGATCACCTGAGCCCAGCGGGAAGACACTAGGGTGGCCATGAGTATGCCACTGTACTCCAGCCTGGGTGACAGGGTGAGACTCCAACTCAAAAAAAAAAAAAAAAAAAAAAAAGACAACTCCAATTGCTTGAAAGACAAAAAAATTAAAGGAGGAAGGAAAGAGTAATAGGGAGATCAATTAGTAGGTTGCTGCAGGCAGAGCAAAAGATAATGGTTGTTGTACAGAGTAGTAACCATGGTGACAGAAAGAAGTGAGTATATTCTGAACTCACTGATGGATTAGATGTTGGGACAAACACAACACCTAAGTTTACTTACTGAAAGCAACTGGGTAAATACGAAAATAGGATTGACTAGAAGAAAAGCAGGTTTGTTTATGGCCATTTGTTGGGTGTTGTTTGTGTTGTTGTTGTAGGGGGAAATATGCTTTTGGTGTTTTTTTTTTTTGAGTTGGAGTTTCACTCTGTCACTGAGACTGGAGTGCAGTGGTACGCTCCCGGCCACCGTAGCCTCAATCTGCTGGGCTCCGGCGATCCTACCACCTCAGCCTTCCAAGTAACTGGAACTACAGGCGCGCGCTACCATGCCCGGCTAATTC
>NW_007233008.1:160616-181164 GCF_000164805.1 Carlito syrichta
TGTTCCCTTTTCACCACACCCTCTCCAACAGCTGTTATTTTTTGAGTTGTTGATAATTACATGAAGAAATGCTCAACCTCACTAATCATCAGGGAGATGCAAATCAAAACCACACTGAGATACCACCTAACTCCAGTCAGAATGATAATTATCTTTTTTTTTTTAATTGTAGAAATGAGGTCTCGCCAAGTTGCCCAGGCGGGTCTCGAACCTGCAGGCTCAGATAGTTCATTCACCTCGGCCTCCCAAAGTGAGGGATTACAGGCTGAGCCACCGAGCCCAGCTGGAAATATGTTTTAATATGTGTTTGGCTATATTTAATCTAAAATACTTATAGAACTTTCAAATGGAAATACTGTATAAGCAGTTAGATATACAACTCTGGAAGACAAAAGAGGAAAAGACTAGAGATAATTCATATCTGGTAATCATCAGCATATGGATGGCATCTTAAGCAATCAAACTAGATGAACTCACATACAAAGAAACTGCAGGTATAGAAAAGGAACTATGGCAAAGCCCTGGGGTTACCAACTTTTAACAGTTCAGGAGAGAAGGAAGAAGAGGCAAAAACAGAGCACAGTAGTAACTGTAGCAGCAGTAATAATAAGTTAACTTCTTAGAGTACTTACTATGAGCCAAACTATTCATCTGAGTCATTAAATCTTTGAACTTTGTAGAGGCAAGCACTATAATCACAATTTTTTTTTTTAATCTTAAAGATGTGGAGTACAATTCAGGGTTAGGTATACAAATGGTCATTATACAGGTAAAGTTTGGGCCTCACTTTGGTCCCCACTTCAACTGGTTTGAGATCAGGGACACTTATTGATAAAGTGTGCCCTCCATCACACTCCCGCACCTTTGGGAGGCTGAGGCGAGTGGATTGCCTGAGGCCGCGGGTTCGAGACCGGCCTGGGCAGGCGAGACCTCATCTCTACCATAAATCAAAAAAAAAAAAATAAAAAATGAGCCGGGCGTGGTAGTGCGCACCTGTAGTTCCAGCTACTCGGAAGGCTGGGGTGGAAGGATCGCCGGAGCCCAGCAGGTCGAGGCTGCGGTGGCTGGGAGCGGCCACTGCACTCCAGTCTGGGCAACAGTGAGACTCCAACTCAAAAAAAAAAAAAGAAACTGAAGAACAAAGGATAAAGAACCTACCCTAGATGACACACCTAAGCAGGGTAATATCACAGACGAATGAAGAGTCATAAAAGAGATGTATTTTAAGAAGCAACAAATGAAGTCAGGTAAGGACAGAGAAATAACCTATGAATTTGAAAACATGGAAATCATTTGTGACCATTTCTTGTACCTGATTTATTATTGAAACTGGTTGAGCTTTAGCATGTACCTCAATTTCCTCATGGGGCTAATATGTTAGTGAAAGAGAAAAATAAGTTAATATATAAAAAGAACTTAACAATATCTGGCACATGGTAACCAGTATGTAAGTGTTGGCAAGTATTATCATCATTATTACTGAATATTCTCTTATCTCCCTATGAGTTGACATCTTTCCCTTTAAAACTATTCATAATAATCTATTCTTACTATATCATCCTCTAATAATATGAATATTCAGGACATTATGGAAATATAACAAACCATTTCTTCTCAAAATTTGAAGCTAAGCCATTGTTTACCACCTTTTTCAAGTGTAACCTTCCACTAAGTTAACAAAATCACCTCTAAATATCATAAGCCAAAATCAACAACTTTTAATTTTGCCCCAGATACCTGAAAATCATGTATGTGGTTCCTGTAAAAAAGGATGACTCAGAAGAAATACTTACCTCAACCACCACCACAATCATTAGTGTTAATGGAACATCAAAAAAAATTACAAACAAGTAAAGTAATACATTCTGCAACAGTCATTATATTTAGGCATACTATTTTTTTATTCATACTATTTTTTTATTCACATCTCAAGGGACTCTAACTTAAAATATATTTCATGAATGACCTCCTAAGAATTGAAAGGACGGGCACAGTGGCTCATGCCTGTAATCCCAGCACTTTGGGAGGCCAAGGTGAGAGAAATGCCTGAGCCCAGAGGTTTGAAACCAATCTGAGCAACTTGATAAGACCTCGTCTCTACAATAAATCAAAAAATTAGTCAGGTGTGGTAGCACACACCTGTGGTTCCAGCTACCTGGAAGGCTGAGGTGGAAGGATGACCTGAGCCCAGCACGTAGAGGCTGTGGTGGCCGTGAGCATGGGTGACAGAGTGAAACTTCAACTAAAAAAAAAAAAAAAAAAAAAAGAACTGAAAGAAGAAATTTAGATTAAAAAGAACCACACTTTGAAACAAACATAACTAAAGCTTGAATTTACTGTTTAGCAATGGTTCAATGTAGCAATGATTTTACAGCAAAAGCCCTTAGGGAGTTAAAAATAATAATAATAACCTAGCAGTGATATACAATAATCTTCTGATATATAGTAATTTGATATACAGTAATGTGGATAACTCTTACAGAGCTAATGTGTCTGCTGAGAAAGGAACCAATAGGGAATGCCAATAATGACAAGTAATATGTAAATTTGGTATCACAGCCTAATGAAATTAAAAGGCTTCACAAAATTCTGAAAAATTAGCTAAATAAAAGTAGCTGTGTGATCTGGGAGAAGTTCTTTTACTTCAAATATTATTCATTGGCATTTAAATGGTCTACTGCTGCGGTCAGCAAACTTTTTCTGTCAAGAGTCAGACAGTAAATATTTTCAGCTTTGCGAGTCGTATGGTCTCTGTCCCAACTACTCAACTCTTCTGTAGCATGAAAGCAGCTATAAACAAAAACTTATCCTCATATCATCTACCTTTTACTCATAAAAACTGAAGTCCAGAAAGAAACTAACTGATGGAAAGTTAGATCTGACTAGGCATTCCTGTGCTATAACAATAATAAATTAACCATATACCCTATAGTTTCTATCTTCAATGGAAACAAAGTTTAAGTCATCTCAGAAGGCCAGCAAATTTGTTCCTGGAACATAACAGAATATTACCTTTTCAACCTGTACAAATCAAAAACTAATAAAATGAAATACTGAGAGTTATCTTTCAAATTAGAATATAAAAGGTCACAAGGAAGAATCACTCCTCTATTTAAAAAAAAAAAAAGCTAGGTAATCTATGAAATCAAATATTTAAAACCCTTAAAATAACTGAGTATTAAAAAAATTTTTTAATTCAATTCCAGACAAGGAAAAGCCCTTTCTAGGTAAATAGGTAAGTGACTATTTTCGATTCTAAGGTCATGGTGAAGCAAGAGCAAACAATCCTATAAACTGAAATCCAGAGAAGCCCTAGAAGCAAAACTAATCAACACAACCTAAAAATTTTTCCCCATGGAGCTTTCATAGAGAACTCATCAGTGTGCACTAATCTAAGGGTAGACTAGGAAGGCAAAGTGAAATGATCTGCACAGTGTAAAGCAAGTGCAGAGCTATAAAGCAGAGAAAGATCTCTGTAATATAGCTATATATACTTAAATCTCAAGCTCCATTTAGAGTGAAGGCCGAATCCTCCCTTAAAAAACTAAAAACTAAAATAAGTTGTAGCCCAGCCCAGACATAATTCAATTCCACATCAGAATTAATATTTTAGTTCCTAAGCCTTTTGGTCTGTGAGAAACTGGCATGCCTTTTTTCAGGAGGAAGCAATTAGGAACTTCATTTTCACTGCTCTTTTTACATATAATATTCACACATAACAATTACAGAATATTCAAAGAATCATGAAATGTGACCCATAGGCAAGAGAAAAAAGTCTAAACTAACCCACAGATGGCTGAGATTGAAATAAGCAAAGACTTCAAGATAAATCATATATAAGTCTGTAAGATCTTATATATAAATATATAATCTAAGATAGAGAAAAAAAAGTTGTGTAATATATTTTGGTAGAGAAGAAGAAATTTGAAAAAAGAGCCAAACAGAAGTTTTCAAAATAAAAAATACAATACTTGAAATGAAAAGTTCACAGAATAGATTTAACAACAACAAGACACAGAAAAAGGATCAATGAATTCAGAAAGATCAACAGGAATTATCCAAATTAAAATGAGGAAAAAAAGAACTAGACAAACAAAAAGAATCAGAGAGCCACAGACTTGTGAAGCAATATCAAACCACCTAAAAGGAGATGAAAAAGAGAAAGGGGAGGTAGAAGTATTTAAAGACAAACAGCAGAATTTTCCCCAAATTATATGACTTTATACACAGAGGATCCAAAGGAATAGGAAAAGTAGTAAAACTAATAATTGAATTTAGCAAGTTGAAAAGATATAAGGTCAATATATACAAATCAAGTATATTTCTAAATACTATATTGAAACAATGGAAAATGAAATTTAAGAAACAATACCATTTATAATAGACTCAAAAACAACAAACTGGGGCAACCCCCTTGGGTCCAAGAAACAATACCATTTATAACAGACTCAAAAACAACAAACTGGGGCAACCCCCTTGGGTCCCCTCCCACTTTTCTGTCCTCTCAATAAATCTTGCTTTTAAGAAAAAAAACCTGCAGCAATAAAATAAGCAAATAGAGGTGAAAGACCTCTAAACTGAAAACTATAAAACTGTGCTGAAAGACCTTAAAGGTAATCTCAATAAATGTAGAGATATACCATGTTCAATAAAAGGAAAAGACAGTATTATAAAGATGAAAATTTCCCCAAACTGATCTACTTATGCAACACAAGTCCAATCAAAATCCCAGCAAAGTTACTTGGTGAATATTGACAAATGTGATATAAAGTGTACATGGAAAAGTAAAAGACTTAGAATAGTCAATACAGTATTGAAGGAGAAAAACAAGGTCTGGCACTAGAAAGACTTCAAATTTACTATAAAACTAGAGTAAAAACAAGACAGGTGGTACTGGCAACACAGTACACAAATAGCTCAATGAAAGAGAAGAGTTCAGAAATAGATGCACACAGATACGGTCAACTGATCTTTGACAAAGAAACAAAGATAAGTAAATGGAGAAAGGATAGTATTTTCAGCAAATGGTGCTGGAACCACCAGACAGCTATGTGGAGGGGAAAAATAATCTAGACACAGATCTTACCTCTTTAACAAAATTAACTCAAAATGGAACACAGATCTGAGTGTAAAACCCAAAACTATTAAACTACTAGAAGATAGCACAGAAGGAAATCTTGGTAACCTTAGGCTTGGTGATGACTTTTTAGGTAATAACATTAAGCATTTAGAACTATCACCAACCAATGAGAGCACTCCTGGTCGATGAACAAAAACATAATATGCTGGTTTCCATCCATTATATTGTTCTTACCAGTGGTATTTTGTTCTGACTATTGGAGGTAAGTTTGATTTGGAAAATTTCAATTGTTACTCCAGAACTGCAAAACAGTGAAAAACACTTATTTTCAAATACTATCTAAAGATAGTTCAGCTGATCCACCATCAACAAAATATATGCCATTGGTTGATTTTTCTACTTACATCTATGTCTGTGCTCATTTACCCAGTCATTCAGTCTCCCTTCTCTGACTAATGATGAGCATTTTGCAAAGATAAGGCATTCCAAAGAGAATGATCAGAGATTAGAACATCCCTTACCAATTCACTCAAGAATAAATCCTGAAATATTGTTCTCACTAGAATGATACACTGAACAACTCTGGTAGCAGTTTAAAATATCCATCAAATGTTGCCTTACTACCTAGAGTCAAGACAATGCAAAAAAATTATGGGTTGTTTCTAATCCTTCAGGATTTTGATCAGAGCAACATTACTTACTAAACAGTTCAATCTTAAAAGTTTGCTTAGGTTTGATGCACTTTTCTTTTTGATTTAATTTGTTTGAGATTTGCTGAGTTTTTGGGTCTGTGGGCTTAAGTATTTATAAAGTATATGCTTATGTATTAATTTCCAAAATTATGTAATTTGGGGAAAATTCTATCATTTGTATTTAAATACACACTGTAACAGAAACTATATTGTACCAGTAGCTTCAAGTGAGACTTTCAACAATCTTACCTCTTTTGTTGAGCTGTGAGATAACAATGCTAAATTAATAACTTACTAAGTATACATGAATTGAAATTATGACTTTTATGTAAAATAAAAGTGCAACATAATCATTATTGTACTGCAAAGGCAGCAATTTACAAATAACTTATTGGCCAACCAGTAAAATGTCAACTATTCTGAACTTTCAGAGAAGTTCTAAAAATTCATGTTTTCAATAAACTGAAACTTCAACTCTCTAAGCTTCTCTATGGATTAGATTTTTTCAAATACTCTGAATTAAATTATTTCTAAGACATATTTCTATAACATTATGTCTTTTTAAGCAGAGAATACTGAATACAGCCTAGGCATTTCTTAAGCATTTGAAATCTCACAAATGTTAATTTTATGACACATTCATATTCATAAAAACTACTGTTATGGGAAAGTTGCCTTTCCCTATCTCAGTATCACCACAATGCTTAACTTTTAGTTTACAGACCAGCTTTTTATCCTGTCAGCTTAACAACCTATAAACGTTCCTGCTCCCATTTACTGTTTCTATGCAGTGTGAATGTGGGAACCACTTATTTGACCTGTCTAAAACAAAACTAAATAGTCTCTAAATAAAAGCCTGCAGAACTTTCATAAAAGTATAGAAATGTTACTCATATATTTTCACAAGGTTCCCATTAACCATAAGAGATTTTTTTTTTTTGCAACGTACCGGGGGGACCCAAAAGAACCAGAAGTATCTGTTGGAGGGCGGGCCCCTTGTAGTACACTTGGAATTTGTTCCTCTGGATCAAATGTTTTTATCTGGAAGTTTTGAGAAGGCTATGTCATGATTTGCAGAAGAAATGTCCCAAGTTGCAACAAACAGGTGACTGGTTCTTTCACCATGACAACACACCTGCCCATACCAAACTGCGTGTTTGGCAGTTTTTGACCAAAAAAATGGCACGACCCCTATCTCACCCTCCCTATTCACCCAATCTCACCCCCAAGTAACTTTTTTTTGTTTCCCCATATGAAACAAGTCCTCAAAGGGAAACATTTTGTCGATGTGGAAGAGATGAAACAAAAAATGGCAACAGCACCAATCATCATCAAAACTGATGAGTTCAAAAACTTTTAAGCAGTGGAAAAATCAACTCCATAGGTGTACTGTGTTGGAGAGTACTTTAAAGGTGACTGAAGTTTAAACACGTAAGAATACACAATTTTTTAATAAACAAATTCTAGGTGTTCTTTTTTTTTCTGGAAACCCACTCATAATTTATGGGGAAAACATAGGCTTTACAGTTACAATCAGGGGTTTGGGTCCTACCTACTGCTAGCACTTATTAGCTGTGTAATCCTAGGGAAGTCAGTCATCTTCCTTAAATGTTTGCATCCTTGTTAAATCACCTAATTAAGTTGCTATGAGGTTAAACACAATACTATATATAAAAAACAATGATTCAAAATGGGTGCACAATTAAAAAATCAACGTTCATTCTCATTTTCATCTTTGATTAGCACAGTTAATATGGCAAATTTACTGAATTTTACAAACAGAATTTTCTATTTCTTTTTTGACATTTTTTTTATTTCTCAAGTATCTACATGGGATGTTAGCAGTCTTTGTCAAACAGCTTTTAAGTACTTTATTCCTTTCTTGTCCTCTGTAACTGAGACACTTCTTCAAGGTCAAAACAGCAGAAATCCGTAAGACTATACTGGGAAAATGGGAAAGAACGTACAAGCCTAAATGCTTACACTCCTAGGTCATAAATAAGCTTCCTAAAGTTAAAGTCTCTGTCCGCGACTTACGAGTAATTAATACAACTTTGTCCAAGCTACTCTATCCCTCTAGGTCTTAACTTCTTCACTGTCAAAAAAGAATGAAGATGTCCATCTCCAACAATATGAACAATTACTTAGAACAAAACTACCACTAAAATTCTCAAAACTAAATAAAATAAAAAATGTATGTTCTTAAAAGCGTCAAAGAGCTTTTAAGAATTATAAGCCCAAAACATAAGAGAGGGCAGTAATTCAAGAGGTAAGCAGAGCACCAGAGTCAAGTTAGCTCCTGACTGAAATTAAACTTGGGCTTTGGTTTTCAGTCTCACAATAATAGAAGCCAAGACCAGGGCCCAACCTTGGTGGTAGGTCTGATAGAGTAGGAGACCCTATACCATATGACTGGAATCTGTAAAATAAGTCAAAGTAAACCAGTCCCAACCTAACCCATCCCCTAAGAACTGCAAGGGAAGTTGCTCTGACATTGAGCAGAAAAGAAGGGGAAGAAAGGAGAGTTCCTGACAATTTTATTAACAGGAGACAACAAACTTTTCCTGTAGGCTGGGAATGGTGGCTCACAGCTCTAATTCCAGCACTTTGGGAGGCCAAGGCGAGAGGATCGCTTTGAGACCAGCCTAGACAACACAGCAAGGTCTCCTCTCTACAAAAAAACAAATTAGCGGGGTTTGATGACATGCACCTATAGACCCAGCTTCTCAGGAGGCTGAGGCAGAAGGATCACCTCAGCCCAGGAGGTCAAGGCTGTGTGAGCTGTGATCAGGCCATCGCACTCCATCCTGGGTGACAGGACCTTGACTCAAAAAAAAAATCTTTGTTTCTGAAAAAAGCCATATATAAATATTTTAGGCTTTGAAGGCTATATGATCTCTGTTGCAACCACTCAGTTCTGCTGCTGTAGCCAAAGGCAATATATAAATTAATAAACATGGATATGTCAAATAAAACTTTATTTACAGGAATTAAAATTTGAATTTCATGTAATTTTCACATGTCATAAATTATTTTTTTTCCCAACCATTAAAAAATGTAAAAACCACTCCTAGCTTACAGCTCTAACAAAAACAGGTGGAACAGGCCATAGTTTGCCTTCAGCTAAAACAAGATACACCACCTCAACCACCATGATCCGACACACATACACACTCACACATATCAGAAGCCCTAATTCACATCACCTAGGTGATATAATAAACCCCTGGCCATAAGCATCTAGAAGATACACGTGCAAATTCTACAAAGAATGCCCCAAGAAAAATAACCTAGCAAGAAAGAAACAAAGCACCATGATTGAGAGCATGCAAAGAGTAGAAGCATATGCAAAAATTTTAGAAACTGGAAATGATCACACAGGAGACAAAACAACTGCTTACTAATGTTTAAAGCAATAAATAAGCTTAAAGGGGCTGCATATCTGAAAGACACAAGAACCACAAAAAATGACTTAGCAACTGTGAAGAAGTAGAAAATTTCTAAAATTGCAAAACGTGAAAGAAATTAAAAAATAAAAGACTCATTGAAGAGAAAATTAGTGAATGAAAAAAACATATCTAAAGAAATTATCCAAAGTGAGAAAATCTAATATATACAGACACAAAGGTCAGCACAATAGCTAAGTCCACTGAGGGGGCTATGTTGACAAGGGCAAGGGGAAGATGAAGTAGGAAAGAAGTACTTCTGATTTGTTGGCCTGGGCAATGACAACACTAATACTTCACACTTTTCTTGAAACTGTACATTTTATGCACTCTCATGTGCACAGATGGTCTGCAACTTATGATGGTTCAACTTTTTTTTTTGGAGTCAGTCTCACTCTGTCACCCAGGCTGGAATGCAGTGGCTCACTCACCATCACCACAGCCTCAACCTGCTGGGCTCTGGGGATCCTTCCACCTCAGTCTCCCAAGTAGCTGGAAATACAGGTGCATGCCACCATCCTCGGCTAATTTTTTTAATTTATTGTAGTGACGAGGTCTTGTCAAGCTGCCCAGGTTGGTTTCGAGACCCTGGACTCAGGTAATTCTCTCATCTCCACCTCCCAAAGTACTGGGTTTACAGGTGTGAGCCACTGCACCTGGCCAGTGGTTCAACTTAAAATTTGTCGACTTTACCACAGTGCAAAAGCAATACACATTCAGTAGAAACTGCACTTTGAATTTTGAATTTTTTTTATCTTTTCCCAGGCTGACAATCTGCAGTATGACACTCCCTCACGATGCTGGGCCACAGCAGCAAGCAGCAGCTCTTACAGCATTAACAACTGATCCTCTACAGTGTACTGTGTTGCCAGATGATGTTGTCTAATTACTATCATAAGTGTTCTGAGCACATTTAAGTCAGGAAGGCTATGGTGGTCAGCAGGTTAGATGTAATAAGTGGATTTTCAACTTACTATATTTTAAACTTACGATGGGGTTACCAGAATGCAACCCCATTTTAAGTCAAGTAGCATCTGATATGACAAGGAAAAATACCAATGCATATGATTACTATGGTAACATAAGTAAATCTGGTATCTCGTATGCATTTTTTTAAAATTCATGATGATATTTTAAAAAGTTACCATAATTACATAAGTTTTTGTATCTTCTACAATGCTCACCACAGCAAGTTGGTCATGATAGGTGCCCAAATATTTTGATCAATAAATGAAACAAATTCCATTCAATCACTGGAGTTAAAGACAATTTAGATCCAAATGGTTAAGTTCTCTAACTTCCAATTTCCATTCTACAAGCCCCAGAGCTTGAATTCCTCGTATCCCAACAGATATTCTTCCTGCTGCCTTTAGTATTTTCCTGATCTCTTACTCTTTTCACTCTTTCATCTTATCTGCCCTACTAGACTGCAAAAACTGCAATGAATGCTTGAAATCCTGTAATTTGAGAGATTGAAGTAGAAAACAGGAAGAAGAAAGGTTAAAGTTAAGGGAAAATGGAGAGGAGAAGTTGTGGGAAAAACTAGAAAGGACAATGTAACACCCAAGACATCAGGTTTTTAGTTTCCACGCTTAAAGGAGACAGGAAGGGAAGTAAAGTGAAAGAAAGCAGACAAATCACTTCTTGTCCCTTCAGACCCAAGTACCATAAAACACAAAGTAAATGAGCATTCAGTGAGAGCCACAGACTAATATTTAGGGGCAAGAATATTCCTTACAAAAATATATCTACTGTATTTTTCCTGAAATTCTTTTAACAACAAAGTCACCTCTGACTGCAAGGTTCTCTTTTCAATTACCTGAGGAATAATCATTATTTTTAATTTATTCAATATGTATTATTTATACATAGCTCAAAAGACTAAACACAAATATCCTTCAGGATCAAACTAATTAAATAAAATTATGGTACACCTACACAACAGAATATTATGTCTCCATAAAATAGAATGAGAAAGATCTTTATGTACTAATATGAAGTACTCTTCAGAATATATTAAGTGGGAAAAAAAGAGGTACAGAATAGTATGGTAACTTTGATATATGAAAAGAGAGCACATATATCTTATTTTTGAAAGAAAAAAAATACCGAGGAGGCCGAGGCAGGTGGATCACTTGAGCCCAGGAGTTTGAGGCTGCGATGAGCCGTGATTATGCCACTGCACTCCAGCCTGGGCAACAAGTGAGACCCCTAACTCAAAAGACAAAAAAAAAAAGAAAAAAGAAAATAAAAAATACTGGAATGATTAACCAAAGACTTACAAAAATGATTACTAAAGGGAAACAAGAAAACAGGATGGAAGAGATAAGGATGCAAATAAGATTCCACCAAGTGCAGTGGCTCATGCATGTAATCACAGCATGGCGGGAGGCCTGCTTGAGTCCAGGAGTTCAAGACCAGTCTGGGCAACATAGTATGACCTCATCTCTACAAAGAATCATAAAGTGGTTGTGTATGCCTGTAGTTGTGTATGCCTGTAGTCCTAGCTACTTGGAAGGTTAAGACAGAAGGCTGTTGTAAGCCAGGAAGTGTCACTGCACTCCAGCCCGGGCATCAGAGTGAGACCCCAACTCAAAAAAAAAAAAAAAAAAAAGTGAAGAAAAGAAAAGAAGATTCCTAACCTTTTCCTTTGGGTTCTCCTTTTGAATTATGTTGCATGCTTTACAAACTCAAAGAATAAAAAGAAGCTTAAAAACAAAGGAAGCAAACCCTAACATGAAAAATAAATGGACCTAACTAAATATCAAACTGATAACCATCACACTGAGAAAATACTGATTTCTAGTGACTTCTGAACATAGTACTCCTAACAATAAATATACCCTTAGAGAAACACATTCTAAGGACAAAAAAAAAAAATGCAAAGAAATCTTGAATTTCACTGAATAGTTTTAACTTGCAACTAGTTTATATATACTGAGAATAAAAAACAAATATATCAACGTTAATAAAAAAATCAAAATTTTCAATGAAGAAGAGATTAAAAATAAAGCTAAAATACCTTAGCAAACCAAAGGAAAAAAGAGGAGGTGGTGGAAGAAGTGGAGAAAACCTGTAATGTTAAATTAAAATTAAAATATGATATCACACTTTTTCCCGAACTTCTGTCAAGACCTAGAAGGAGCATAGTTAGCATATAGAATTGGTTTCTAAATACAATCATCCACTATAAGGAAACAGAGCTCTTCAGAGAAATTGCTGATTACAAGTCTAAAGCCAAGGTATATTGTAACCAAATGCAAAAAATCACTCAAAGACTAACGGGATCAGGCAAAAAGAACTCAGAAGCCTGCTGGAAGGCACTGCCAGTGTCCATGTTTGAGACAATTTGAGCATCAAAAAGAACAATGTCTGTAAACAACTGCAATACAATAAAATCCATGAGACCATTAAAAAACTCATTTGCCACCACTGTAAATGACTATTATACAACTCCTCACTCTGAACATTAGACAGGGAAAGAATTAAGCATTTACTCTGCCATTTTAGCAGGAACTGTAGTTCACTTCCAGGTGAGAAAGGTTACAAAGCTCTTGTTAACTGTGGAATGACAGCTAATAAATGCAAAACAATTACAGAATTAGAAAAGTCACCATTTTGCAATACTCATTTAAAAGCCTAAAAGTCTGGCTGGGCTCAGTGGTTCAGCCTGAATATTGAATGGAATATTCGTATGGTTCCAAAGTATAGTCCAATGGGTTATTGTGGGACTGATCATAGGCAGGAAAAATGTACTTTTACAAGGGAAGTGATAGTAAACACCACCTTAAACTTCATCAAACTTAGATCACTAATAGTAGGACAAGATGTGCCTCTGACAGTATACAACATGATATATAACATCACCTATAAAGTATTCTTGCCAAAGCTTTTAAATATGAATCTAATCAACCTTTAAAACATAACTTCCAGTTCACAGGATATACAAAGACCAGAAGAACAAGTTAAACAATAACACACACTCACAAAATCAGATAACTCCAGAAAATAGGCCATTCTACAAGAGAAATTATTGGTCTCTTCAAAGAAATTTCAATATCACAGGGAAGGGGAATGTGGGAAGAAACAGTTCTAGATCTCTTTTTAGTCTCTTTAGACTAAAAAGAGATAATCAAATGAAATACAAAAAATGTAACTGAATTCTGGCTTGAAAAAAATCATCTTACAGGACAATTGGGAAAATTAAAAATACAGACTGAATATTAAGTTATTGGGTAATTATTATTTATCTTAGGTGTGGTAATGGTGAAGAATGTGAAGAATATCTATTTCTTTTTTTTTTTCTTGAATCAGAGTCTCACTCTGTCAACCAGGCTGGAGTGCAGTGACCCATTCACCACCACTGCAGCCTCAGCCTTCCAAGTAGCTTCAACCACAGACATGTGCTACCATGTCTGGCTAATTTTTTTATCTATTGTACAGACAAGGTCTCGCCATGTTGCTCAGACTGGTCTCGAACCCCTGAGCTCAGGCAATCCTCTCACCTCCCAAAGTGCTGGGATTACAGGCATGAGCCACTGCGCCCATCAAGAAAACCTATTTCTTAGGAGACATACGCTGAAGTATTTTTGCAGTAAACTTGCCACAATACTTGCAACTTACTTTAAAAAGACTCAACAAAAATATATGCATAGAAAGATATCTAAATCTTTGCTAGTAGAGATAGAGAATAAAGCTAATATGGATAGCATAATGTTAACTTCTGAATGTGGGTAGCAGATACACTAGTGTTCTTTGTTATGTTCTTTCAACTTTTCAATATTTTTAGAGTTTTTTTATTATAAAAGAGTAGAGGAAGAAAGGAAGAGAACTAAAAGAAGGTAGAGTTGCAAAAGCAAATAAGGAAAAATATGATCTAAAAATCACTTATAAACATATGTCCACACAATCACCTGAAGAACTTCCTCCCTTACATTAAAAAAGATCCTGGCCAAAGAGCAGTAGCATATGCCTGTAGTCCCAGCTATTTGGGAAGCTGAGGCAGGAGAACTGCTTCAGCCTAGGAGTCCAAGAACAGCCCAGGCAACATAGAAAGACCTCGTCTCTTTTTTTTTTTTTTTTGAGTTGGAGTCTTACTCCACTGTCCAGGCTGGAGTGCAGTGGCACACTCATGGCCACCCCAGTGTCAACCTGCTAGGCTCCAGAGATCCTTCCGCTTCAACCTTCTTAGTAGCTGGAACTACAGAAGCGCTACCACGTCCCACTAATTTTTGATTTATTGTTGAGACGAGAACTCGCCAAGTTGCCCGGGTTGGTCTCAAACCCACGGACTCAGGCAATCCACTTGCCTCGGCCTCCAAAAGTGCTGGGATTACAGGCTGAGTCACCCCGCCTAGCCTTATTTTATTTTTTAAGAGTCTTGGTAGGGCGGGGTGGCTCAGCCTGTAATCCCAGCACTTTGGGAGGCCGAGGTGAGAGGATTGCCTGGGCCCAGAGGTTCGCAACCAGCCCAGGCAACATGATGAGACCTATTCTCTATACTAAATCACAAAAACTAGCTGGGCATGGTGGCGTGTATCTATAGTTCCAGCTACTTGGAAGGTTGAGGTGGAAGAATTGCCTGAGTCCAGCAGGTGGACGCTGCGGTGGTCATTAGTGTGCCACTGCACTCCAGCCTGGGCGACAAGAGTGAGACTCAACTCAAAAGATAAATAAATAATAAAATTAAAATAAATTAAAATAAAATAAGCCAGGTGCACTGACTCACAGCTGTAATCCCAGCACTTTGGGCCGAAGTGGAGGTGAGAGGATTGCCTGAGACCAGGGATTCAAGACCAGCCTGGGCAACATGGCAAGACCTCATCTTTAAAATAAATCAAAAAAAAAAAAAAAAGTCAGGTGTGGTGGCGCACATCTGTGGTTCAAACTACCTGGAAGGCTGAGCAGAAGGATCACCTGAGCCCAGCAGGTCGAGGCTGTGGTGACTGTGATAATGCCACTGTACTCCAGCCTGGGTGACAGAGTGAGACTCCTACCCAAAAAAAAAAAAAAAATTCCAGAGATTACTCGGCCCACTATCATCTGATCAATAAAAGTAAACAGATTTCAAACAAATACTTAACACTCTACAAATAGCGATAGTACTCAAATCTGTCAATGATTTAAAAAATGTTTGTCATTGGCAAACAACACATTTTGTTGAGACCTCACACCGAATCTAAATACGTTCTAATAGCCATTAATCTTATATACTGATATATCAAGAAAAGCATTTCCTTGAAAAAATTTAAAAACAAAATTATCACATTTGAAAACAGTTACAAGACTATCTTAATACTTCTGTTAACAACAAACTCTGATTAGCCATTATTTTAAGAGCCATACAATGAAATTCCTAAAATTTGTGACATCATATTTAACGTAACAAGATACAGACATATTCAAGGGGAGAAAGGAAGACTTATATTATCAACTACGTGCTTGATGCTTTACATAAAATGTTTAATGATAATCTTCTGAGGTAACTATTACTCCCACTTGAAAGTTGAACATGCTGAAGCTCAGAAATGTTAACTGACTTGCCCATAAACAACAATTCAAAAATGATGAGGCTGGAACTTGACTCTAGGTATGTTAGAAATCCAGGTTTGAAAATCCATATTCTTTCCAGCTAATTGGATTTACTGGATTTAAGGTTAATGGATAGAAAAATCTATTTAAGGAAAAAAAATTTTTTTAAAAAACCTTTATATTCAAAGAGCTACATAATCTTAAAGTTTAAGAAAACTGAAAAAAGGACACTTTTTAATTACTGCTTGTTGTAAAAAAGATTCAACTTTCAACAAGCCAGCTGTCTATGACAGGACAGCTAGTCCCTTCCTCACCATACATGTAAAATTACACTCCAGTTGCCCGTTGGATGACCCCACGGCCAAAATATGCTAGCATCATAATTCACATTAAAACCCAGAAGCCAAACACTATTTGGAAAACGCCTTACATGCTCACTATACCTATCCCAAGCATGTTTACCACTCAAAATTAACAGGCCATTTTTGGTAAATATACTTTGCTGTATCATATTATTTTCTGCCACTCTAAAAAGAAATTAAACTTATAAACAAGAAAACCTACCAAAATATAAACATCCCACAACTCAAGTTTAAAATATTAATATTATGTGATTTTGAATTTGTCTACTTCATTAAAATATGCCAAAATTGCTTCTATAACATAATTTATGTATGTTCTTCCTATAGGATCAAAATTCCAACAACTCTACCCCTTGTATGTCTAAAAATACACACAAAATATGTACACAAATTTATACGTTAAAGAGTTTTCCCATTTAAAATTAAATTTGCTATGAATTGGATTAGTGACTAGAAGAGGGTAGGAGGTAGCTTAGAGTTCTAGTAATAGTCTATCTTGATGTGAGTGTTAGTTATACTGGTGTGTTCACTTGTTGAAAATTCAATGAGCTGTACATTTATGACCTATGTACTTTTTATAATTTACAAAAAGCTTGTTTTGTATCTCAAATCTAAAAACCTGTCTTACTACAGAGCACTGATAGCATCCTTCTTACCAAGGAAGTTAAAGCGTAGTAGAGAACACAGTCAAGTAATTAAGCAACTTCATTAGAGAGCTGTGGTAGAAGTAATTACCATGTACTATAGGAGTACACAGGAGTGATAATGAACTTAACCTGAAACTTTCCTGAAAATTAAAGAGAAAAGTTTCCTGAAGAAGACAAACCCAAATTGAGTACTAAAGGTCTAATAGGAATTAGCCAAGGGAGAGTGGAAGCCAGGGAAACAGAACATCAAGTGAAAAGACAAGAAAGCAAGCACTTCATATGAGAGGAAGAATGAGAAAATTAAGAGTCAGATCATGAATCTAACATATGTACCATGCTACAGTTTTAACTTTATCCTGAAAGCAATGAGAAAGCACTGAAGATCTTTCAATAGGAAAGGAGGTAATTAGATTTGTATTTGTACTATACATGTCAATTATGGCATGTGCCACATTCACAACCCCATATGATGGGAAACTAGTCTGCATACTGTCCCATACTTTTCACCATTATGATCCTGCCCCCACACCCATGTGTACCTATAAATATATAGTTAACACTAAATGGCCAGGAGTGGTCACATAATCCAAGTACACAGGCTTGTTAGCAATCAGTGAGAAAGCAGGTAAGCCAAAGAAATTGTTTCTTGAGAATTCAAATCTGAAAATCCTAAGAAGGAAGAGGAGTAACAGGAGCTGAAGTTAAAAGGAGAGTAGAGGCAAGATGTTGGCATAAGAGTCACAGTAGTTATAAGGAGCAGAAACTAGAAATAAACAGAAGGTATGAGATTGGGGGAAACTGGAGTAGAGAGAAAGAATAAAGTCAGAAAGAAAGAGTAGCTAAGATAGGTTAACAATGAAGCACTAGAGCGAAGTCTGTATTATGATTCCAGCTTTACTAGGTTCCTGTTCTTCTTGAGATCAAGTTGTTTAACTTTTTCTGGGTTCCCTTGTGCATATTTCCCTTCAATAAGCCCTTCATTACTTAAGGTAACTTGAGTCTCTTCCTTGCAATTGAAAGAGACTAACTAACTAAAAGAGCATTTTACAACACTCACCAAGCAGCAGTGGAGAGAATGAACTTGGAGGACATGACAAAACAAGAGGCAGAAGATGGACAGCAAGAACACTTAGAAAGCATTGCTGAAGCCTAACAGACATTTGAGGTTAAAACAAGGCAGAGACAACAAAAATGAGGAATGACCTGAAATACCATGAGGGGGGAATGGGTAAGACTCAGTGAAGAACTGGATGTTGGTGATGAGGTGCAGAGTGGAGGACAATTTCCACGTGTCTGAAGGCTTCATGAGGAGACAGTGGTGTCATCAATCAAGACAGGAAATCAGAGGAAGACAAAATTTTGTTGCAGTTTCTGCTCCCCTACCCCCACTGTTTTGGGGGAAAGAAAGGCAGAAGAGTTTTGTTTCATAAAAGTCTGGATTGAAATGCTTGTGAAATGTGAATCCAAGTGGAGATGTCCATTAGGAAGTGCTTTACAGAAGTCTAGAGCCAAGGCAAGAGCTTCTAGACTTAGGAATCAATACAGTAAGTTAATGTCATCGTTGTTTAAATGTCTGAAAAGTCTTTGACAAATATTGACTTCAAACTAAGTTAATATAACTAAAAATCATTCAAACTAAAAACCTTAATATTCTTGGCAAATCAGATTTTCAAACCTCTTGCACGTCTTTGCAAATATTAAAGAACGGACGGGCAACCCCTTTGGGTCCCCTGCTGCTGTGGGAGCTTTTCTGTCCTCTCAATAAATCCTGTTTTAAAAAAAAAAAAAAGACTAAACAACTTTCACATAGCATCCAAATGATTAGGAAAGATGAGATTATATATTACTAATTTCTACTGAGGTTGTACTTTTAAATACACACACACACACACATCTACATCATTTCCCTCATAAACTAAATATTATGAAATTAATTAAGGGAAAAAAACTGTTAAAAAGTGATATGTTAAACAGTGAATTTCACTGTTAATGTTTAAACTATAATAACAGGATTTTAAAAAATAGCTCAATTATGTAATTTATTAGTTTAGGCATCCAACTCTACCTGTACTCAAAATGTTAGGTTTTTCTGTCTTAAAACCTTTTCTCTTTTCATCTATATGATTTTTCCTCCAAAATCTATTACTACCAACCCAGAACTTGATACTGAGCTTCAGCCACAAATCCAGCTGCCTACTGACACCTACATCTGACAGAACTACAGTCACCCAAACTCAACACATCACAAACTGAACTCCTCTATCCCTCCTCCTTGTCAAAATAAAAATAAAATCCAACTCCTCCTTTATGCAAATCACCCCACTGAGAGGCACAAGCCAGAAACCTAGATTTTATCCTCTATGAATCCTCTCCCAAACCCCAAATCTAATCAAATTACCAAGTCCTGTCAACTGCCAATACCCAGGTTCAGAACCACTTAGCATCATTTGCCTGGATTACCCTTGGACACTCCTGTCTTTAGCCTTTTTCTACTCTTCAATCCACCCTAATCACTGCAGCCAGAACGACTTTTTAAAAATGCAAATCTGATCATTTCAGTCCCTGGCTTTAAAATCCTTCAATTATCTGATATAACCATCATCAAAGTTAGCCACACTAAGGAAGCTCAGGTTCAATGAGAAGTTCAATTATACACTTTTTATAGGTTCAACACAAAAAAATTATCAGAAAATTTTAAAATCACAAAAATATTTAAACATACATAAAGCAACTGATACACTGAAACAAAAAGCATGTAGCAGTTTGTAAAAGCAAAAAACTGAAAATAACCTCCAGTACACAAAAATGGAACATTATCCAGCCAGTAAATGAGGCACTTCTAAATGCATTTTTATTGAGTGATTTCTAGGATTTAGCATTATTAAGTGAAAACAACAAGCTATATACAGAGTGTACAGTTTGCAACTATTTGGGTATGGTGCCTTCAAAATAGAAATCCTTTCCAAAGTCAGAAGATTGCTTAAGGCCAGGAGTTTGAGACCAGCCTGGGCAACACAGCAAGATTCTGTCTCTACAAAAAATAGAAAAATTAGGTAGGTGTGGTGGCATGCACCTGTAGTCCCAGCTACTCAGGAGGCTGAGGCAGGAGAATTATTTGAGCCCAGGAGTTAGAGGCTGCAATGAGTCACTGTACTCCAGCCTGGGCAAAGAGCAAGAACCTGTATTTAAAGAAACTACATATTTGTATATTATATGTTTATGTATAGGCTCATATACGCTAGAAATATCACAAAAAGGATACCCATGAAGCTGGATAGTGGTTGCCTTTAAAGAGGGAAATTAGAGCCGGGCTCGGTGGCTCAGCCTATAATCCCACACCTTTGGGAGGCTGAGATGAGTGGACTGCCTGAGCCCGCGTGTTCGAGACCCGCCTGGGCAACTTGGCGAGATCTCATCTCTACAACAAATAAAAAATGAGCCGGACGTGGTAGCGCGCGCCTGTAATTCTGGCTACTCGGATGGCTGAGGCAGAAGGATCGCCCGAACCCAGTGGGTCAAGGTTGCGGTGGCCGGGAGCAGCCACTGCACTCCAGTCTGCTCGACGGAGTGAAACTCCAACTCAAAAAAAAAAAAAAAGAGGGAAATTAATGGTTGGAGGATAAAGGAGGAACAGAAACTTTTACTACATACTCTTCCAAACCTTTTGATTCTTATTATTACCTGTAATTTTAATATGATTTTCTCTCTCCTCTGTTACACACACACACAATAAAAATGTTTGAAGCAATGACTACAAAGACTTTTTTTTGGGGGGGGGAGTTGGAGTCTC
>NW_007233008.1:181184-182900 GCF_000164805.1 Carlito syrichta
GTCTCGGCTGGAGTGCAGTGGCACAATCATGGCTCACTGCAGCCTCCAACTTCTGGGCTCCAGCAATCCTTCCACTTCAGCCTCCGGAGTAGTTGGGACTAAAGATGCACATCACCAAGCCCGGCTAATTTTTTTATCTTTTTGTAGAGACGAAGGCTCTCTATGTTGCCTAGGCTGGTCACAAACTCCTAGGCTCTCAAGCAATCCTCCCTCCCCAGCCTCCCAAAGTGCTGGGATTACAGGCATGAGCCACCACACCAGGCCTACAAAGACTTCTTTATATTTCATCCCTATACCAACGTTAAAATTATGCACTGATCACCTGATGTAACATTACATTTCCTTTTTGACAGCTCAGGATTTCAACTTCAACAAACATTTTATTCAACATTCTACTACTGTTGAGAAGACTGTTGGTAATACATCAGTGAAGACTGCATGATTTTTGTACTTCTTGCAGAAGCAAGACAGCAGCACCAGGTAGCAGCAAATTTTATCATTAGATTGACATTGAAGTTTTCAGAGATTAAGGAAAGCCACAAACCCTATTTTTCTAGCAAATCCAAAAGCGTGAATCCAAAAAAGTCCCCCAGTATCTTTCAAAAACAGTGCACAATATTTGTGGAAATCGACAAGGAGATGAAGTATTACCAGGAGACACACTTACACCCATTAGCGTGTTGTGAGTTAATCCTTACAGAGCCCCTAAAACGTCAGATCTGGACGACCTCGCGCGTTCTACAGCAGACAAGACTAGGAGCAGGCTGTGTGAACTTATGATGGCACACACACCCCCAGACCGGTGCTTCCCTACCCTTCCCTCCCTCCTTTTTTTTAAGCCTAAATCCTCCCAACGTGGGTCCCCATAGCCACACTGGCGGGAATACACTAGGCTAAGCAAACATCCCCCGGGATTTCAAGGCAAAGCCCTTTCAACCAAAGAAAGGCTCACGACTGGGGAGAAGACAACTGGTTTGCTTGAGGAGGGGTCTGAGGGAGGCTGCGGCGGGGGGTGGGGGACAGGTCGGAGCCTGTGACGGTGTCCAGAGGGTCTGACACCACATCTGCAGAGAGCAAGAGCACCAGAACTTGGGCTCTCTGGAAGCCGTGATGGGCAGGGGAAGAGCTACTCCGCTTGGCGATGAGGGACTGGGCAAGGGGGTCTACTCAGAAGGGACGGGGTGGGGACACCAGGGTTAGGGGCGGTGGAAAGAATTTGGTTCAGGAACCGGGATCGAGTCCGCTCCGGGGAGGATGCGCCGGAGTCCGGAGGCTCCATCAGGAGTCCTAAGAGAGTCGGAGGGGTTTTCGGGAGGTCTGTTGACAGGCTCGCAAGAGGCTGGAGAACCGGAATGGCCGAAAGAGATACGAGGGGTGGCGTCCGCTGGGGATCCGGGGTCGCGATCGGGGGTATGGGAGGCTCGGGGCATACTAGCTCGCGGGGCGTCTCCGCCGGGGCGGGGCGGAGCGGCCCTGTGGGAGCCAACGAGCGACACGGAGATTCGGGCCGGACCGGGCCGGGCTAGAGGGCCGCGGGGCGCTTGGGCGGGTCTTACCTCGGGCTCCGCCGCGGTGGCCACCACGGCCCCCTCCTCTTCGGCGGAAGCGGCCTCCTGCCCTTGGCCCCAGGGTCAGGCCGGAGGAGGCAGCCGAGGCCGAGGCGGCCGAGGGTCGGACGGTTCCGGGAAGGTGGGCCCAGCCGCCTCAGGGTCTGGA
>NW_007233008.1:183175-185415 GCF_000164805.1 Carlito syrichta
CTACTGCCAAGAGCGGGTCGGCCCCGCCCGGCCCCGCCCCCGCACGTGACACCGACTAAGCGTACCGCTTGCGCTTGCGCAGACACGCCCCATTTCCTTCGCCCCGGGCGGCCCCGCCCAAACTTTTCTTCCTCGCCTTACGGCAGAGCTGGGAACTCGGCCTCAGATTCTCCCGCTACGGGAGAGAGATGTCGCAAGATTGGGGAAGCAAACTCTGGGTTTGCGACCGTAGCTCTCGCTTTCCGGCCAGTACGAGGTGACTGAAGGCTGGTTGGGGTGGTGAGGCCCGCGGCAGGTAAGAAGCCGCCTCCCCACTTCGGTTTGGCTACTTCGTCCCGGCAGTGGACCACTTTCCCGCCCACGCGGACTCTGGCATCTTTGTGCCCCTTCCCTATTCTGGCTCTGGGTTCTCAGCTCCGCCCCTTACAGCCCCCGCCCTTTTTCGCACACACACGCCCTCTCTTCCCCCTCCCCATTTGTCCCCGCCCCCGACCTCTGTTTCCAAGTCTCGGTTTCCATTCATTCCTCGGACTTTTTCACTGAGTGGTTTCCATGCCTTAGGTTCCAGAATGTCGGAAGCAAAGAAATAGTCTCAGCTTTTTGAAGTACTGTTATATAGGAGACGGTGAGAGAATCCGCAGTGGTAGCACAATAAAATGATAACAGAGAAAAAAAAGCAAGGATGCTCTCTGTACATAGAAGAGGGCCCCTGATTGTGTAGGAGGACGCGAGGAAACTCTTTCCAAGGTGACCTTCGGGTCATTCTTAAAGGACTGTCAAAAGACTAGTGAGCATTACCTGGTCAAACGAGAGATGAGGCGAAAACAGAGAATAATGGGTGCAAAGCTCTTGACAGTCTGCAAGAGTAAAAAGTTAGGCAAGTAGAGTCAACCTGATGGAAACCATACTGGTGTAGTCTTCCTGTTAAAGAAGCACCGTCAGAAAGGGTCAGAGAAATGAGGAACGAGAATGTGGGCAGCAAGAATATTTTCTTTAACGGTGGGAGAATCGGGCAGAAAAAGTGCACTATGGAGCAGAGCAGTGGACTATTCAGGGGACGGGGGCTAATTTGTACGATCAAGAGCACTAGTGGAACTCAGTCTTGTATGCACATTACAATCACTTGGGAAGTTTATTTTTTTTTTACTAAATAAAACCAGTGCTGTTGCCCCACCCTAGACCAACTCAGTTCTAGGTAGTGCCAGGCATCAGTATTGTTTTAAAGCTCCCCAGGTGACTAATGCTGAGGGTTGAGACCCACTAAACTAGAGAAGGAAAAGATGGAAAGGAGGTAAGGGCAGGAAGTTGAGGGAGCTAGCTGTGTGCCGTTATGATGGGGTCATTTGACGAGAAAAGAGAGAGATGGAATGAGAAGCTTGAGCAGAGTTAGACGACTTGGTTTTGTTTTGTTTTGTTCTGTTTTTGAGTTAGAGTATCACTCTCAACCAGGCTGGAAGGCAGTAGCACAGTCCCGGCCACCGCAGCCTCCATCTGCCGGGCTCAGGCGTTTCTTCCACCTCAGCCTTCCAAATAGCTGGAACTACAGGAATGCGCCATCATGCCCGGCTAATGTTTCAATTTATTGTAGAGATGAGGTCTCACCAAGTTGCCCAGGCTGGTTTCAAACCTGCAGGCTCAGGCAGTCCTCTCACCTCAGCCTCCCAAAGTGCTGGGATTATAGGTGTGAGTCACCACCCTGGCTAGATGCTTTGAATAACTGCTCTGGGAAATGGAAGAAGGAGCCACTCCTGCCTTTCCCTTCACCACTGTTCCATCCTCAGTGCGTAAGGTCCACCTCAGTTACTGCTCTCTTTCCCTTTCCCTTCCATCCAGGATTCATAGACAGTGTCTCCACCCTTAAAGTACAAAGACCTTTCCCCCTTCTATCCCCAAAATGACCAGAGTAAGCCAATTTATGAGATTGAGAGACCAACATCCATTCCTCTAGAGATTACTACACATATTGCCTTATCAATTTAGAATGTCTTCTGTTATTCATTTCATCAGTCACTTAAGTTAGGAACGAGATATAAAGATATTTAAATTCAGCCCTATCAGTATTGAAAAGTACAGTATTCAGCCGGGCTCGGTGGCTCAGCCTGTAATCCCGTGCCTTTGGGAGGCTTAGGTGAGTGGATTGCCTTAGCCCACGGGTTCGAGACCCGCCTGGGCAGCGAGACCTCATCTCTACAATAAATCAAAAAATCAGCTGGGCGTGGTAGCACGCGCCTGTATTCCGG
>NW_007233008.1:185447-199159 GCF_000164805.1 Carlito syrichta
ACTGCACTCCAGTCTGGGCGACAGAGTGAGACTCCAACTCAAAAAAAAAAAAGAAAAGTACAGTATTAAGGAAAACAGATCTTTAAACACAGAAGAATCCATTTGACAGGCAGAGAAGAAAGCTGCATAAGGTAAAGCCCAAGCTGGTGCATGGCTGTGTCTATTAACTAGGGTTAATCCCAAACCTGTCTATCTGCCTCCAGATAAAAGACAGTTATTGTTGTCTAGTATGGCTAGAGCATAGTATGGGGAGTAGGGGTGGAATGGAGATGAAGATGATAAAGTGGGTGTGAACAGATTATGAGGAGCCTTGAATTCCATGCTAAAGAGCTTAGATCATACACTATAAGCAGGCAGTATGTGTAAATAACAAAGATTCTTAACCTCTTTTACAGCATGAACCTCTTTGGCAGTCTGGCTTATAGATCTCTCAGAAAAATGTTCTGTAAATGTATAAAATAATATACATAGTAACATAAAGGAAACCACTATTTTTTAAAGTTTTTAAAATATAACAAATGTGTGTTGTAGTTATATATGTATGTTTTATGCTTTAAATAACATCTGGTATCAGGTCTAATTACATAATTTTGAAGTAGTAATGAGTACAGATTATATTTTGAAATACCTGCAACAACTTTAATGTGATATGAAAATGTCAGTTTCTACTGGTGATAAATACATAGGGATTGCAATACTACTGTAGTTTATTGCATATACTTATTTAAGAAAATGCTAGATTTCAGCTAGATTATTGAAAATAAAGATTCAATTTTTTTTCCCAATCTAAATTCATGGAACCTGAAGTTCTAGCCACATCCTGGTCTTTGGATCCCAGGTTTAAAAATAATCCCAGTATAATGGTTTTAAGCAAGAGCATGACTTCAAATCTGTGTTTCAGAGAGATGATAAAGCAGTGTTCACTTCCTAACCTCTCTGCTGGATTGGGAAGATGACTTTTTTCTTCTGCTCCTCCTGTTACTTCTGGGAGCAACAACTAGTACTAACCTGCTGTTTCCTAACAACCAGGGTCTGCAGGGAGACTGAGCTGGTGAGTGTATATGTATGTAGGCATAATACTAGAAAATAAATTAGGAAGGTAGGTTGGGTCTGTTTTTGTGTTAAGCAGTGAATGCTAAGTTGTAATTTGTACTTAATTTGGTAGACAATTGGAAATGTTATAAATTTTTGGATAGAATAATGTGATTAGAGTTCTGTTTGAAAAATTAATCTAGAATAATGTATTGGTTAGATTATCAGAAAAGAAGATAGGGATGAAGAGACTAGTCCAAAAAATTAATTAATTTTTTAAAGACTGGATCTTGAAGTGATGTCTAAAGAGTCTGCTAAATTACTTTATTTCCCCAGTGTGCTGATCAGTTTGAAAAAGCATAGGTTGAAATAAACTACATACCTTTCAAGAGGTATGCACACCCCAGTGTGGGGGTCAGTGTGGAGGTCAGTTAACATTCTGTGTGGTCAAGAGTAGCCATCTCCAACCTTTTTGGCATCAGGTACCAGTTTCGTGGAAGACAGTTTTTCCACTGACCGGGAAAGGTGAAGGGTGCTTCCTGTAAATCCTCATTGCTAACGTTAATCTGTATTTGTGGCCACTCCCCAGCACTAGCATCACCACCTCAGCTCCGCCTCAGATCATCAGACATTAGATTTTCATAAGGAGCACGCAACCTGGATCCCTTACATGGTCAGTTCACAAATGAGACTCTAGTACTGCCAATGCCTTGACAGAAGGCGGAGCTCAGGTGCAAATGGTGAGGAGGGGGCAATAAATACAGAAGAACCTTTGCTTACTCATCCGCCACTCACCTCCTGCTGTGAGACCTGGTTTCTAACAGACCACAGACCAGTATCGGACCATGGTCCAGGTTTGGGGACCCCTGCCTGAAACCTCTTGGATGGGTAAAACACATTAGCAAACAAAAAGGAAAGTTCTCAAGGCCCAGGTAACTCATCTCCTTCAAAACTGATCAATATCAGACTATATAAAAATTTACTGCTCAAATCCCAACTGGTACCCAAATTATGTGCTTTTTAATCATATTTTAAAAATTGAACTTGGGGTCCAAGTATTACTAATCCAAATGAGTAATGTAAAATTAACTTCCAGAACCAGATTTCTCTGAAAGGCCACCATTGCTACCTACCTTCTTCAACATGACTAGCCTATATGTACTTTCCATCAAACAATTGAAGGCTTTTTGGATAGTGATGTGTAGTTCAACACAGACTGAAAAATCAAATTTATGTAGAGTTTGAGGTTCAGCTATCTGTTGCCTTTTGATGGGGGAGGGGAAGGGGAGTCTATCTGAAAGCAGAGATAATACTTAAACTTATGAAATTCTTTTTAAGAATTTTTATTACTTTCAGAAAATTTTAGAAAGTTCCTTTCTCTAGCTTCAAATTAAATGACTTCCTCTTCACAATCATGTTATAAAAGCAGTAGATCATAGTCCTGATACCAAAAAAAAAAAATTAGTCCTAATTATAGTTATTATTTTGAGCATCTGTGGTATTGTTTGAAAACCTTAGGCAAAGGAATAAGACTCCTTTCCTGATGGCAAAGGAATAAAACTCTCAAAGTGGTGTAATAGGTTACTTTGTTCAAAACAAGAGCTTGGGGATTTCTAGCCTTAGTTGGCTCTTCATTTTCTTAGTACCATTGTTGCAGCAATTTGACACTTTACATTATCAACCAAAATAAATAATTGCTAGAAATGTTTGACCATACTTAATAATATATAATTCAAACTTGATCAGATAACTCACAAATATTCTTGTTAATTAACATTTAAAGACAAATTGCTAAGGCAGAAAGTTCTCTATAACTGAGTCCCATCAGACCCTGTTTTCCTATCAGCACAAGTACGTACAGTCAAACATAAATTATTTCAATCATTCATTAGATATTTATTGAACCTCCACTATATGCCAAGCACATTTTTTAAACCCACTAATGAGCAATTTGTAATGACAACTTACCTCTTAACTGTCTGTGAGGCTGGGCATGGTGGCTCAAGCCTGTAATCCCAGCACTTTGGGAGGCCGAGGTGAGGGGATTGCCTGAGCCTGTGGGTTCAAGAACAACCTGAGCAACTTGGTGAGACCTTGTCTGTACAGTATATCAAAAAATTAGCTGGGCATGGTAGCATGCGCCTGTAGTTCCAGCTACTTGGAAAGCTGAGGTAGAAGGATCTCCAGAGCTCAGCAGATCAATGCCGGGGTAACCGTGAGCATGCCGCTGCACTCCAGCCTGGGCGATGAAGTGAGACTCCAACTCCAAAAAAAAAAAAAAAGAAAAATATCTGTGAAAAAAAAATAACTTGCCAGGCTTTGAAATCTTTCTCCAACTCAGACAAAAAGCTATCTGTGGAAAAACAATAACTTACCAGGCTTTGAAATCTTTAGGACAAATAAGATTTAAAAATCATGGCTTTTTTGTGTTCTTTGAAACTGTGTGTTTGCATATAACTGTCATGTGCTGGGCATAATGATTATGAAATTGGGTAGATTGTGCCTTTAGCTTGACCATATCTTATCAGGTTTTATTTGTTACCATATGTACTAAAATAAAATTCTGTCTACTCCTGTATAAAATATTATTTTACCCAGACCTCGTATTAATTCTAATGGCCTCTCCACACATGTCCTTCACCCATTATCATTTCATAGTTTGCAATTGTGTAAAATCACTTTAAAAATTTCAAGCAAAGCTAAATCAGTATAAGAAAACTTAGTATACACCAAGTTTTTATTAATCCCACAATTATAGATAGAAGCCTTGAGGTTGGAAATGGTAGACTGGGAATCAAATTCTTTTCATGGTCAATGACATCTTAGTCATTGATAGCCATTCCTAATTACAGAGTAGTAAGTGGAGAGCCTTGGTGTTAGAAGAAACCCTAAAAGATCACCTAGTCTAGCTCCCTGGCCCAAGGCAGGACCAAATGGAATTTATGGCAGTAGTGTTACCAGGTGTCATCATTGTGCCAAATGGTTTTTTAATTTGAGAGCTGAATTCCTCTTTTTGTGAAATACTGATGTTAGAAGATTGTTGTTTAAATTTGAGCTATTTATAAAATTGAGAGCATTTCCTATATTTATAACAATGTTGTGCTTTTCACTTCTGTGTTTTGCTCAGGAAAAAATATTAAAACGTCTCCAGTTTGTCAGGCACTGAAGATACAGAGATGGGTAAAATCTAATCTCTGTGCTCAAGAGAGTTAATAAATCTTGATGGTAATTTTTACATGCCACATTATACAAATCTCTGGGTGATTTAGGCTTAGCATTAAAAGGAAATGTTTAATTGGGGGGAAATTGAAACTCCCCAAAAAGCCTTGAACTTCCTTCCTGAAAATATTTCTGCTTATGCTGCCATAAAAAAGTACTTTTGGTCTTGAATGTTATTCTTTTTGTGAAAGTGCAAGTGTAATCATACATTAGAAGTTGGACATAGTCTTCTAATTTTAGTAAACATCAAATTACTTTTAAATATTTGTGTTTGAGGGTTTATGGAAAAGAGATTAGACTTACTTTGTTTTTTTCAGAGGATAGAAGTAAGACTTGTAAGTTGAAGAAACGGACTTGTTTTAGGTCAGTGTAGGAGTGGGAAATGGTGCATCTTTTTTTTTTTCTCCCAATATGGAAATTGTAGTTACTGGTTATGTGCTCATTATGAAAAGGGAGGAAAAAAAACAGATATCAAAAGGTAGAAGGAAAAAAAGCAAAAAAGTATTAATCCTATTTTTTAAAACTTTGTTTAAACTTTTGATAGATATTGTTATTGATATTTTTATTTATACTTTTATTATGCACAAATTTTTATATAACCATCCTTTTCAAAGCATATCATGAACATTTTTCTACGTCAATTAATTTATATCTACAGCGTTCTATTCAGTGGCTGAAAACCATTCCATGGTATGGAAATCCTGTCATGTAATTACCAGTTCTCTTTTGAACTCCAGCTTGTTTCCCATTTTTCTGTTCAAATATTGCTATGGTGACCCTCTTGTTAAGTTTTTGCACACACCCTTGATGTCTTCCTTAAGATAAATTTCTAAAAGTGCAATTACATATGTACATTTCTTAAGAATTAAAATATAATGGCAGAGTCTCTTGAAGTAGCTTGCATTTGTTACACTCCTACCAAAATGTGAGTGTTCATTTTCCCATAGTCTCCCAGCAATGCTGGTTGTTATTCGTTTTCTTCATTTTGCTAATTTGACAGGTAAAAAATTAAATCTTATTTTAACTTGCCTTTATTTAATTACTAGGAAAGTGTTAGTGTGTTTATTGGCCAGTTGTATAAGTGTATTAACTTCTATTTTTGTTTTAGTTTGTTTGTTTGTTTTAGTCAGGGTCTCACTCTTTAGCCCAGACTGGAGTGCAGTGGCATCATGATCACGGATCACCGCAGCTTTGACTTTCTGGGATCTGGTGATCCTTCCACCTCAGCCTCCTAGTAGGTGGGACTGCAGGCATGCACTGCCACACCCGGCTAATTTTTTTATGTTTTCGTAGAGATGAAGTCTTTCTATGTTGCCCAAACTGGTCTCAAACTCCTTTGCTCAAGCAGTCCTTCCACCTCAGCCTCCCAAAGTGCTGGGACTACAGGCATGAGCCACTGCGCCCAGCCTTAACTTCTATAATAATATTTTGTTTCACTTTTTAATATTTAAATTTTTATTCTAGCTAAAATATAATTTGATATGAGAAATGAGGTAGTACTCTAAACTTTATTATTCTAATCAAATGATTAACAAGTTGTGCCAATATCATTTATTTAAAAATCCAGCAAGCATATCATCATATCCCATACTTAAACACACAGACAGTGAGGTATTAATAGATATTCTTCAAAAAATAAAAAAAGAAGAAAAAGAATTTCATTGCTAAACGAGTTTGGGAAATGATCAGACCAACAAAAATTAAATAAAAATTTTTATTGCCAAAGTTTTGCTAGCTTCTAATGTATTTACATGAATTATGTATGCATACTAAAGAGTTTTAGGACTTAGAATTTCCCTAACTGATTTAGTCATATAATCTTATTATTTTCTTTCAAGAAATACCTATTAAAACCTATGGAACTGAACTAAACAATATAGTAGCTATTAGTCACATGTGGCTATTTAAATTTTAATAAAATTTAAAGAAATTAATACTCAGTTCTTCAGTCACACTGACCATACTTCAGCTGCTCAGGAGCCACATTTAACTAGGGGCTGCGGTGCTAAATATTGCAGGTAAAGAATATTTCCTGTTGGAAATCCTGTTGGACGGTGCTGTTGTAGAACAGTGTTCAGTGGAACACACCAGAAACCCTGGAAGAATCCATGATTTCTCCTATTGATTTATCAGGCAAACATGGGAACTACTGCACTATGAAAACAAACTCTCATTGATTTGTAATGGCTTCATCATCACTTTTGAAATGTCTAGTCTAAATATGGATTTGTTTTTGTATTCTATTAATTTGTCTATTTCTGCTCCAGTACCACACAGCTAGTTGTAAGTCAATCTCCTGTACCATTTTCCCTAAGAGCAGAAATGAAGAATTCTTGCTTGGAGTAAGAAGTTAGACTGGAGAGAATTTTCATTCCTAAGACTGTAAATGTAAATATTTCTTTGTCAAACTCAATTTATATTATGTTGAGATCTATACTCCGTTATTCATTCTACAATTATTTATTGAGTACTGCCTGACAAGCACTATTTTAGGCCCTGGAGTTAAATTGGTAAACAAGGCAGACCATGTCCCTTGTTCTCTTATTTTCATGGAACTTGCATTCTTATTTTGGAGAGGGAGAGAGACAGATGAAAGAAATGGTAGATATTGGAAGAAGGAGAGAAAAGGAAGAGGGAGAGAGGGAAAGAATATTAACTGGTAACAAATAAATAAACTACCAGATAGTCATGAGTGCTATACAAAGAACTGAAATTCGAATGAATGATGCCCTCTTTATTTTCACTAGTCAGAGAAAACCTCTGTGAATAAGTGGCATTTAAACTGAGATCTACCCAACAGAAGGAACCATCCACTAGAAGGCCCAGGCACTACTAGTACACCAGCACTCAGGAAGGAGAAAGTATGGTGCGTCTCAGGAATAAAAACAAAGTCTGGGTGGCTGGGGCTTAGTGGGCAGAGGAGAGAGTAATAAGAGATGAGTTGGGACAAGTAGCTGGAGCCATGTTATCATGCAGGTTTTGTAATCTGGGGTGTGGGGAATTTTCTTTTTTTCTGAGTATGATAATGAGCTACTAGAAGATCTTCAGCAGGGAACAGACATGACCTAACTTAAAGTTTTAAAGTTATTCTGATGCCTGTATGGAGAAGTTACTAGAGGGATCAATAGTGGAAATAAGGAGTCCTATTAGGCTAGATCAAGGAAAGAATGATGATCAACTTCACTAAGGTGATAGTAGTGAAGATGCAAAGTGTTGGGCAGATTCAGAACATTTTAGGCTGTTAGAATAAGCAGGACTTGCTATCAATTGGGTGTGAGATGTGAAAACAACAGAAAACTCTGGGAGGATGTCTGTATGTCATTATATAGTATTAGGTTCCATTTCCAGTCTGATTATGTGCAACTTTGATTATGATTATGTGCAAACTTGGCACACATAAGACACCAATAAATATATTTTGATGAATTGAACAAATTTGTGTTAATAAATGTCTTGCTTTTGCACATATTTGAGCTACTAAAGCATAAGCTTGTGCTTATGCCTTTATAATAAGAAAATCTGGTTCCTCAGAATTAGGAGTTTATGTTACAAACACATCAGCTCTGGATAGTAATTAGACTGTTCTGCTGAAGTTTCCATGCCAGCAGAATAGACTGAGTGAAGCAGAGAAAAGTGCCTGCCACAGGTACAAAAAGTTTTCTGGGAATCTCATATTTTATTCTTAAATTTCATGCTGATTTTGCATTTTATGCTATAATATGTCCATGTTTATGTTAATAATTAAAACATTGTAAGTTACTGATTAAAATATTTTCAGTCAATGACTAAATCATTGAGCTCTTTTTTCTAAAGCTGATCAAATTAAAGCTCTAGGAAGATGCACTGTGATTGCCTTGTGTTTGTTGATGTTTGTTTGTTGATACCTGCTGACACATAGTCATGTATTCATTTAGAGAAGCTTAGACCATGTCTCTGAACTTTTGCAGTTTGGTACAACTTGAAACAGTAGCCAAAGGGAGTGAAGAGGGAACTGCATTTAGAAACGACTAACTTTATAATGTTTACTTAAAATGAGCAGAATGGCTGCACTTTGTAATGTTTTTAAAAACCTAAATGAGGCTTTTTTTTCTTTATTGTAGAGACGAGATCTCACCATGTAGTCCAGGCTGGTCTCGAACCTGCGGGCTCAGGTAATCCTCTCACCTCAGCCTCCCAAAATGCTGGGATTATAGGCTTGAGCCACCGCACCTGGCCAAGGCTCTTTTTTTTTTTTTTCCGCGTTGGAGTCTCACTCTGTCACCCAGACTAGAGTGCAATGGCCGCTCCCGGCCACCGCAGCCTCGACCTGCTGGATTCCGGCGATCCTTCTGCCTCAGCCTTCCAAGTAGCTGGAACTACAGGCGCGCGCTACCACACCCAGCTAATTTTTGTTTTATTGTAGAGATGAGGTCTTGCCAAGTTGCCCAGGCGAGTCTCGAACCCGTGGGCTCAGGCAATCCACTCACCTCGGCCTCCCAAGTGCTGGGATTACAGGCTGAGCCACCGAGCCCGGCCAGCTCTTTTTTTTTTTAAAGGAACTCTTACTGAATAGAGGAAAAAAGGAGTAAAGGTCACAATTCTGGAATATTATGTTTTCAGTGAAACTTATCTGGATTACTATTTCATTCAGTAGCCAACAGGCATGTTCCCCAGAAGTTATGAGAATTGCTGCATGCCATATAAAGTCCATTGTTAATTTAAGATCCTAATACATACTTTTAATCTCATAAAATAAATTTTATACATATATAAAATAGACAATTTTTGTTTATAGCCACTTTAATTAGTATTTTTAAACATGTCCATTCATTAAAAATCCAGATTGATGCCAGGGGTTCAAGACCAACCTGGGAACTTGACAAGACCTTGTCTCTACAATAAATTTTTTAAAAATTAGCCAGATACGGTGGTACACACCTGTAGTTCCCCTTTTTGAAAGGCTGAGACAGAAGGATTGCCTGAGCCCAGCAAGTCAAGACTGCCGTGACCACGAACATGCCACTGCACTCCAGCCTCAGCAACAGTAAGACTGACTCAAAAAAAAAAAACCAGACTGAAACAGCAGTAGCACCTCTAGTTAAAGGTTAGTTAATCCACCTGGAAACTGCTTTTAAGATATTTTAATAAATTTCTATTGCTTTATTAGAACTTGAAAAACTCTTAGAATCAATTCAACCTAAAAATTTGCTATGAATTACATAACAAGGATCTAGAACAGCAATTGGCAGACTTTCTCTAAGAGGCCAGACAGTAAATATTTTAGGTTTTGCAGGCTACTCAGTTGTCTTTGTAGCTCAGAAGTAGCCATAAACGGTATGTAAGCAAATGAGCATAACTTTGTTCCAATAGAACTGCATTTACAAATACAGACAGTGGGCCAAATATGGTCTGCATGCTGTCCGTTTCTGACCCTTGGATAGAAAATCAAATTTTTTAAATAGGATAAAAGGATTTAAAAATTGGCAGTGATCGGCCAGGCTCGGTGGCTCCCAGCACTTTGGGAGGCCAAGGCGAGTGGATTGCCTGAGTCCACGGGTTTGAGACCAGCCTGGGCAACTTGGAGAGGCCTTGTCTCTACAATTTAAAAAAATTACCCAGGCATGGTAGCACACGCCTGTAATTCTGGCTGCTTGGAAGACTGAGGTGGAAGGATCGCTGGAGCCCAGCAGGTCGACGCTGGGGTAGCCGTGAGTGTGCCACTGCATTCCAGCCTGGGTGACAGAGTAAGACTCTAAAAAAAAAAAAAAATTGGCAATGATGAGAGCTTAAACTTCGAATCATAGAAGGCAGAGCCAGAGGAGACTTTCAGAAATCAATAACCTGGGTGCAGTGGCTCACACCTGTAATCCCCGCACTTTGGCTTATCCAAGAGTTCAAGATCAGCCTGGGCAGCAAAACGAGGCTCCCGTCTCTACAAAAGCTAGAAAAAAAAATTAGCTGGGCATGGTGACGCATGCCTGTAGTCCTAGCTACTTGGGAGGCTGAGGCAGGAGGATTGCTTGAGCCCAGGAGTTTGAGACTGCAGTGAACCATGATCATGCCACTGTGCTCCAGCCTGGATGACAGAGCAAGACCCTGTCTCAAATAAAAATAAAAATCACAGAATAATTTGGAAATATCTTTAAAATAAAGGTGTTCAGACTCTACCTCCAGGTATAGAACATGTATGCTCTTTAAAATCCCCTTGAGCAATTCTGCTGTGCATCCCTGGCTAGAACCTCTGTTCATGTGGTCCAAACCCCTCAGTTTACAGGTGGTAAACTGAAACCCAAAGGTTAAGTGACTTCTCTAGAATCAAACAATTCATCCACTATAGATCGGAACAGATACCCCCACCTGACTCCCAGCCTAATGTGTTTTCTGCTAAACTAACAACCTCTTCCCTTCCAGCAGGTAACCAAAATGGCTCCTATTGAACTGTAAATTTCCCTTCAAGTTAATTTTTATTACTTTTTAATTTAATTACTTTTTTATAACAAAAATATTCAAGCAGTATGCATTTTAAGGATTTGTGGATCAATTTGAAAAACTATGTCTTCTATTAAAATAAAGCCCCTTGTTTAGGAAGTGTTCTGTACTATGAATTCAATATCAGCTTCATTTAGTTACAGGAGTTGGAAGATTATACATGAAACCCTGTAATCCTAGGGTTTGTGTACACTGACAACACGTTAACATCATCGCTTCACTGTCAGGTTGAGAGAACAACTTTCCCTGGAATTAGCATTCGCTCTCCTTATGCCAAACATGACTTTGTGGTTTTATATAAAGGGACAAACAAGTGCTGTATCCTCAAGGCATTGTTAAGATCCATTATTACCACCTCAGATACAGGGAACAGGGAAGGAGCCTAACTTTTTTTGAGAGCCTGCTGTATACCAGACAGCATGCTGAGTGTTTTCACTCATATATTTGTGTAATAAATTACACAAAGCCCTATATGAGGGCATTATTACTATCTCATTGTACAGGTGAGGAAAATGAGGCCCAGAATGAGGATGAGTAACTTGCCCAGGGTCATGTGAATAGCAAGTGGCAAAGTCAGCCTAGATCCAAAGCTTTCAGCCCCAAAACATAGAGGTATAACAGGTTTTGTTGTTAAGTAGCTGGAACCACAGGCCTGGCTAATTTTTTTATTTATTGTAGAGACGAGAGCTCACCAAGTTGCCCAGGCTGGTCTTGAACCCTTGGACTCGGGCATTCCTCTCGCCTCTGCCTGCCAAAGTGCTGGGATTACAGGTGTGAGCCACCACGCCCAACCTATAACAGCTTTTATAAGATTTTACAGAAGGGGGAACACAGCATCAGTAAGGGTACTTGATCTCAAACCAGGCAAAGTGGGAACCAAAGGGAGGCCCAGACTGTCTGTTCAATGTCCACTAGTGTACCTAGTCCTGAATTGTATCCCACATCTTTAAAATAAAAGAAAAAAAATTTTTACAAATAGAACTATGAGGGAGGTCATTGTCTCCCAGTTTACTCACCTTTCTTGCTACTCCCCCAATCTTACCATCCACCAAGACCAAAGTCCACAAGCCTTTTGATTCTGAAGGAATTTACAGTTAACCAACAAAGCAACAGAGGAAAACAGGCAAAGCACAAAACCAAAGAATAGGGATTAGTTACAGGGGATACAGATATCATAAGTGGCCTCATTTCTCTTTTTTTCCCTAATCTATATTTTCAGACTCCCCTCTTGAAATGTTTCATTCATTTAGTAAATGTGTATTGCACCTCAGATATGCCAGGTAAAGTGCTCAGTGTATAGAAAGGAAACATGACTACAGTGGCTACGGGTGACTCTTGGTTCTTTTGCCAGGTCCCCTTCTGTCTCCTATCCTTCCACTCCCCCTAACTGAAACCCTCAGACCCTTTCACAGTTTTTGTTTCTCCCTTATCCACCCTCCTCACCTATTGAGTCTTACAGATTATCTGTCTACAGTAACTATTTCTCTTTTCCTCTCTACCATTTCCCCCTACCTTTACTTTCAATAAAAAATCTAATCCATCTCCGTCTTCACTTTTTCTCCCTACCAGTTCTATTTGTTACAGCTGAATTGTTCATCTTCCCAAGCATTGGCCTAGCCATTAATGGCTCTCCATTTCCTCCAGTATAAATGCCAAGTTCCTTCACCTGGAATTCAGTCTGTCACCACTTCGCTCCTAATCATTTTCTTTTCTTTTCTTTTCTTTTGAGTTGGAGTCTCACTCTGTCAACCAGACTGGAGGGTAGTGGCACGCTCCTGGCCACCATAGCCACGACCTACTGGGCTCAGGCGATCCTTCCACCTCAGCCTTCCAGGTAACTGGAACTACAGGCACACACCACCATGCCCAGCTAATTTTTTGATTTATTGTACAGATGAGGTCTCACCAAGTTGCCCAGGCTGGTCTCGAACCCACGGACTCAGGCAATCCTCTCACCATGGCCAACCAAAGTGCTGGGATTATAGGCATGAGCCACCGCACTTGGACCCTAATCATTTTCTTCTTACTCTCACCTACACCCCTACAACTCTCATTTCATTCCAGCTACTGGACTCCTTAAGGTTCTCTTCCCACCTACAAGCACTTTCCTTACCCCTCTGTCTTCTTTTTTTTTTTTTTTTTTTTTTTTTGAGTTGGAGTCTCACTGTCACCCAGACTGGAGGGCAGTGGCATGCTCTTGGCCACCGCAGCCTCGACTTGCTGGGCTTAGGCGATCCTTCCAGCACAGCCTTTCAAGTAGCTGGAACTACAGGCATGCACTGCCATGCCTGGCTTATTTATTTATTTATTGTAGAGGCTAGTTCTCACCAAGTTGCCCAGGCTGGTCTCGAACCCCCGGGCTCAGGCAAACCTCTTGCCTCAGCTTCCCAAAGTGCTGAGATTACAGGTTGAGCCACTATGCCCGACCAGCTTGTCTTCTTAATGCCCTTCTCTGTGCATTCAACTCAGCTGCCCTTCAAGAGCCCATTTTATGCCACTTTCCTGGAAACTTTTCCTGTTCTGAGTGCTCCTTCCTTTTTACTCTCTTAGCCAGGAGTAATTGTCCCCTCTTCTGAATTTCCATACTATTTTTTTTGGAGTTGAGTCTCACTCTGTTGCCCAGACTGGAGTGCAGTGGCCGCTCCTGGCCACCGCAGCCTCGACCTGCTGGGCTCCGGCGATCCTTCCGCCTCAGCCTTCCAAGTAGCTGGAACTACAGGCGCGTGCTACCACACCCAGCTAATTTTTTATTTATTGTAGAGATGAGGTCTCGCCAAGTTGCCCAGGCAGGTCTCGAACCCGTGTGCTCAGGCAATCCACTCACCTCAGCCTCCCAAAGGCGCGGGATTACAGGCTGAGCCACCGAGCCCGGCTTCCATACATTTTATTTGTGCTGCTTATGGGTTTCTTATTTCATTGGCTGATAGGCCTCCTTATACATCTTTGTGTCTCCCACAAAACCTAATATTACGTGCTCAGTAGGTATCTACTGA